>NW_027077391.1:0-155000 GCF_963924675.1 Phocoena phocoena | reverse complement strand
TACGTCACACAGAAAAAGAAACATCATAAGATATCACTAATACACGGAATGTAAACTTGACTACACATGAACTGAATTACAAAACAGAGCAGGGTCTCAAATTTAGAAAACCAACTAGTGCTTGCTTATGGGGAAATGTGCCTTGGGGTGCTGCATAAAACCAGAGACTGAAATTAGTACAGATAACATTCCATAAGACAAATATGTAATAGACAAGACCTACTCCTTGCTCAACAAAATGGACTCAACACCACATATTCAACGCCTAGGAATATACCTGACTAGGAAGAATCTTAAAACCCATGGATATATATGTCTCCGTAAGAGAATCAAGCGTGTGTACAGCGGCCGATACGCAGCAGTGAAAATCCGATAAATCCCATTATCAAAATAAATTTCGAAAACAAAACACAAAGACAGTGAAATAGAGAGCAATTCTTAAATAATTCACTCAGGGCATGTGATGCAACCGGGATTGACCACATCTACACCCAGAGCTGGTTGAGACATAAGGCTGGACACTACAGGCTGATAGCATTGTTGAGTTTCGGTGAGCAAATGCAGACCCTTTGAAGTCATACTGCATGGTACCTATTCCATGGGTCCCATCTCTTCAGGTTCAAGGAATTCTTCCTCCAACTAAAACATGCATGGGAAACCCACAGTATGGTACACCATGTGATTGGGAAACGATTTAAAATGCATCTCAGTTTTCGTATCCTGGTCCTCGGGTTCACCATTCCAGATGCTTTACTAACACTCTCCCCGCTTGGAGAGTCAGTGCCTTTAACCTCCTGTTTCGCACAGCTTGCAATTTCTGTGCAAGATGAACAGGAATAGGGAGAACCAATGAGAGACTAGCTGTAGGTGTCTGCACGGGAAAATGTAACGCTCATTTCCCACCAGGAAGAGGAATTAAACAAAGGCTCAGTGTGCCCTGCTGGAAACAGATTAGGGCCTGAAGCAATCCTGCGGTTTTGTGCCCAGCTCACAAGAAAGCGAGTTGAAGAAAGGAGCTCAGGGGCACTGTACTTCACAAACCTGCAGAGTTATAAATGACAGCTATCCTCCAAAAATATATTGAAGTAAGCCTGCGAAGGGGACTTGAAAGGGGGGCAGAATTTCTGGAAAAGGATTGCAGGGGGTAGACTGGAATTGCCCTGAAAGCATAGGAAAAGAGGCAGAACGTCGACAATGATGCACTTGGCCAAAAAGGGCGTATGCGTTTTTTCCTGAATATATTCAGGAAAAAACGCATACGCCCTTTTTGGCCAACCAAGCAAGCCTGTAAAGGAAATCTGCACTACAATGAAGTCTCACTGCCCCCCCCCCGGGCAAAAGGGCCATCTGAAAAAAGTGTAAAATCCAGAAAGGTAGGACAGGATATGGAGAACAGGGAGCCTTGTTATGCTGATTGGCAGGATGTAAATTGCCAGCAGCCACCCTGGAGAAGTGTATGGTGTTTCCTGAAACACGTAAGAAACAAAGCAACACAGCCTATGGCACTTCCACTTATGGTCCTATAGCTTACGGAAATTAAAATCAAAAACAGACAGCCACCCCAATATTTGGGACGGCTGTGTTCACAAGAAGCTCGTCTACAGTATCAGGTAAATATCCCAGAAAGCAAAAAATGGATAAAGAAGTTGTGGCACGTACGTACAATGCAATATCACTCAGCAATGAAATCTGTGTCATCAGGCCCGTAGGGGCATAGTGAGTGGATGCAGGTACGGTGATTCTACGTGAACTACGTCACACAGAAAAAGAAACATCATAAGATATCACTAATACACGGAATGCAAACTTGACTACACATGAACTGAATTACAAAACAGAACAGGGTCTCAAATTTAGAAAACCAACTAGTGCTTGCTTATGGGGAAAGGTGCGTTGGGGTGCTGCATAAAACCAGAGACTGAAATTAGCACAGATAACTTTCCATAAGCCAAATATGTAATAGAAAAGACCTACTCCTTGCTCAACGAAATGGACCCAACACCACATATTCAACGCCTAGGAATATACATGACTAGGAAGAATCTTAAAACCCATGGATATATATGTCTCCGTAAGAGAAACAAGCGTGTGTACAGCGGCCGAAACGCAGCAGTGAAAATCCGATAAATCCCATTATCAAAATAAATTTCGAAAACAAAACACAAAGACAGTGAAATAGAGAGCAATTATTAAATAATTCACTCAGGGCATGTGATGCAACCGGGATTAACCACATCTACACCCACAGCTGGTTGAGACATAAGGCTGGACACTTCAGGCTGATAGCATTGGTGAGTTTCGGTGAGCAAATGCAGACCCTTTGAAGTCATACTGCATGGTACCCATTCCATGGGTCCCAACTCTCCAGGTTCAAGGGATTCTTCCTCCAGCTAAAACATGCATGGGAAACCCAGAGCATCGTCCACCGTGTGATTGGGAAACGATTTTAAATGCATCTCAGTTTTCGTATCCTGGTCCTCGGGTTCACCATTCCAGATGCTTTACTAACACTCTCCCCGCTTGGAGAGTCAGTGCCTTTAACCTCCTGTTTGGCACCGCTTGCAATTTCTGTGCAAGATGAACAGGAATAGGGAGAACCAATGAGAGACTAGCTGTAGGTGTCTGCACAGGCAAATGTAACGCTCATTGCCGACCAGGAAGAGGAATTAAACAAAGGCTCAGCGTGCCCTGCTGAAAACAGATTAGGGCCTGAAGCAATCCTGCGTTTTTGTGACCAGCTCACAAGAAAGCGAGTTGAAGAAAGGAGCTCAGGGGCACTGTAATTCACAAACCTGCAGAGTTATAAATGACAGCTATCCTCCAAAAATATATTGAAGTAAGCCTGCGAAGGGGACTTGAAAGCGGGGCAGAATTTCAGGAAAACGATTGCAGGGGGTAGACTGGAATTGCCCTGAAAGCATAGGAAAAGAGGCACAACGTCAACAATGATGCAGTTGGCCAAAAAGGGCGTATGCTTTTTTTCCTGAATATATTCAGGAAAAAACGCATACGCCCTTTTTGGCCAACCAAGCAAGCCTGTAAAGGAAATCTGCACTACAATGAAGTCTCACTGCCCACCCCCCCCCGGGCAAAAGGGCCATCTGAAAAAAGTGTAAAATCCAGAAATGTAGGACAGGATATGGAGAACAGGGAGCCTTGTTATGCTGATTGGCAGGATGTAAATTGCCAGCAGCCACCCTGGAGAAGTGTATGGTGTTTCCTGAAACACGTAAGAAACAAAGCAACACAGCCTATGGCACTTCCACTTATGGTCCTATAGCTTACGGAAATTAAAATCAAAAACAGACAGCCACCCCAATATTTGGGACGGCTGTGTTCACAAGAAGCTCGTCTACAGTATCAGGTAAATATCTCAGAAAGCAAAAAATGGATAAAGAATTTGTGGCACGTACGTACAATGCAATATCACTCAGCAATGAAATCTGTGTCATCAGGCCCGTAGCGGCATAGTGAGTGGATGCAGGTACGGTGATTCTACGTGAACTACGTCACACAGAAAAAGAAACATCATAAGATATCACTAATACACGGAATGTAAACTTGACTACACATGAACTGAATTACAAAACAGAACAGGGTCTCAAATTTAGAAAACCAACTAGTGCTTGCTTATGGAGAAAGGTGCCTTGGGGTGCTGCATAAAACCAGAGACTGAAATTAGCACAAATAACTTTCCATAGGCCAAATATGTAATAGACAAGACCTACTCCTTGCTCAACGAAATGGACCCAACACCACATATTCAACGCTTAGGAATATACCTGACTAGGAAGAATCTTAAAACCCATGGATATATATGTCTCCGTAAGAGAATCAAGCGTGTGTAGAGCGGCCGAAACGCAGCAGTGAAAATCCGATAAATCCCATTATCAAAATAAATTTCGAAAACAAAACACAAAGACAGTGAAATAGAGAGCAATTCTTAAGTAATTCACTCAGGGCATGTGATGCAACCGGGATTGACCACATCTACACCCAGAGCTGATTGAGACATAAGGCTGGACACTTCAGGCTAATAGCATTGGTGAGTTTCGGTGAGCAAATGCAGACCCTCTGAAGTCATACTGCATGGTACCTATTCCATGGGTCCCAACTCTTCAGGTTCAAGGGATTCTTCCTCCAGCAAAAACATGCATGGGAAACCCAGAGTATCGTCCACCGTGTGATTGGGAAACGATTTAAAATGCATCTCAGGTTTCGTATCCTGGTCCTCGGGTTCACCATTTCAGATGCTTTACTAACATTCTCCCTGCTTGGAGAGTCAGTGCCTTTAACCTCCTGTTTGGCACAGCTTGCAATTTCTGTGCAAGATGAACAGGAATCGGGAGAACCAATGAGAGACTAGCTATAGGTGTCTGCACAGGCAAATGTAACGCTCATTGCCCACCAGGAAGAGGAATTAACCAAAGGCTCAGTGTGCCCTGCTGGAAACAGATTACGGCCTGAAGCAATCCTGCGGTTTTGTGCCCAGCTCACAAGAAAGCGAGTTGAAGAAAGGAGCTCAGGGGCACTGTAATTCACAAACCTTCAGAGTTATAAATGACAGCTATCCTCCAAAATTATATTGAAGTAAGCCTGCGAAGGGGACTTGAAAGCGGGGCAGAATTTCAGGAAAACGATTGCAGGGGGTAGACTGGAATTGCCCTGAAAGCATAGGAAAAGAGGCAGAACGTCGACAATGATGCACTTGGCCAAAAAGGGCGTATGCATTTTTTCCTGAATATATTCAGGAAAAAACGCATACGTCCTTTTTGGCCAACCAAGCAAGCCTGTAAAGGAAATCTGCACTACAATGAAGTCTCACTGTCCCCCGGGCAAAAGGGCCATCTGAAAAAAGTGTAAAATCCAGAAAGGTTGGACAGGATATGGAGAACAGGGAGCCTTGTTATGCTGATTGGCAGGATGTAAATTGCCAGCAGCCACCCTGGAGAAGTGTATGGTGTTTCCTGAAACATGTAAGAAACAAAGCAACACAGCCTATGGCACTTCCACTTATGGTCCTATAGCTTACGGAAATTAAAATCTAAAACAGACAGCCACCCCAATATTTGGGACGGCTGTGTTCACAAGAAGCTCGTCTACAGTATCAGGTAAATATCCCAGAAAGCAAAAAATGGATAAAGAAGTTGTGGCACGTACGTACAATGCAATATCACTCAGCAATGAAATCTGTGTCATCAGGCCCGTAGCGGCATAGTGAGTGGATGCAGGTACAGTGATTCTACGTGAACTACCTCACACAGAATAAGAAACATCATAAGATATCACTAATACACGGAATGTAAACTTGACTACACATGAACTGAATTACAAAAAAGAACAGGGTCTCAAATTTAGAAAACCAACTAGTGCTTGCTTATGGGGAAAGGTGCCTTGGCGTGCTTCAAAAACCAGAGACTGAAATTAGCACAGATAACTTTCCATAAGCCAAATATGTAATAGACAAGACTTACTCCTTGCTCAACGAAATGGACCCAACACCACATATTCAACGCCTAGGAATATACCTGACTAGGAAGAATCTTAAAACCCATGGATATATATGTCTCCGTAAGAGAATCAAGCGTGTGTACAGCGGCCGAAATGCAGCAGTGAAAATCCGATAAATCCCATTATCAAAATAAATTTCGAAAACAAAACACAAAGACAGTGAAATAGAGAGCAATTCTTAAATAATTCACTCAGGGCATGTGATGCAACCGGGATTGACCATATCTACACCCAGAGCTGGTTGAGACATAAGGCTGGACACTTCAGGCTGATAGCATTGGTGAGTTTCGGTGAGCAAATGCAGACCCTTTGAAGTCATACTGCATGGTACCCATTCCATGGGTCCCAACTCTCCAGGTTCAAGGCATTCTTCCTCCAGCTAAAACATGCATGGGAAACCCAGAGTATCGTCCACCGTGTGATTGGGAAACGATTTAAAATGCATCTCAGTTTTCGTATCCTGGTCCTCGGGTTCACCATTCCAGATGCTTTACTAACACTCTCCCCGCTTGGAGAGTCAGTGCCTTTAATCTCCTGTCCGGCACAGCTTGCCATTTCTGTGCAAGATGAACAGGAATAGGGAGAACCAATGAGAGACTAGCTGTAGGTGTCTGCACGGGCAAATGTAACGCTCATTGCCCACCAGGAAGAGGAATTAAACAAAGGCTCAGTGTGCCCTGCTGGAAACAGATTAGGGCCTGAAGCAATCCTGCAGTTTTGTGCCCAGCTCACAAGAAAGCGAGTTGAAGAAAGGAGCTCAGGGGCACTGTACTTCACAAACCTGCAGAGTTATAAATGACAGCTATCCTCCAAAAATATATTGAAGTAAGCCTGCGAAGGGGACTTGAAAGCGGGGCTGAATTTCAGGAAAACGATTGCAGGGGGTAGACTGGAATTGCCCTGAAAGCATAGGAAAAGAGGCACAACGTCGACAATGATGCACTTGGCCAAAAAGGGCGTATGCGCTTTTTCCTGAATATATTCAGGAAAAAACGCATACGCCCTTTTTGGCCAACCAAGCAAGCCTGTAAAGGAAATCTGCACTACAATGAAATCTCACTGCCCCCGCGGGCAAAAGGGCCATCTGAAAAAAGTGTAAAATCCAGAAAGGTAGGACAGGATATGGAGAACAGGGAGCCTTGTTATGCTGATTGGCAGGATGTAAATTGCCAGCAGCCACCCTGGAGAAGTGTATGGTGTTTCCTGAAACACGTAAGAAACAAAGCAACACAGCCTATGGCACTTCCACTTATGGTCCTAGAGCTTACGGAAATTAAAATCAAAAACAGACAGCCACCCCAATATTTGGGACGGCTGTGTTCACAAGAAGCTCGTCTACAGTATCAGGTAAATATCCCAGAAAGCAAAAAATGGATAAAGAAGTTGTGGCACGTACGTGCAATGCAATATCACTCAGCAATGAAATCTGTGTCATCAGGCCCGTAGCGGCATAGTAAGTGGATGCAGGTACGGTGATTCTACGTGAACTACGTCACACAGAAAAAGAAACATCATAAGATATCACTAATACACGGAATGTAAACTTGACTACACATGAACTGAATTACAAAACAGAACAGGGTCTCAAATTTAGAAAACCAACTAGTGCTTGCTTATGGGGAAAGGTGCGTTGGGGTGCTGCATAAAACCAGAGACTGAAATTAGCACAGATAACATTCCATAAGCCAAATATGTAATAGACAAGACCTACTCCTTGCTCAACGAAATGGACTCAACACCACATATTCAACGCCTAGGAATATACCTGACTAGGAAGAATCTTAAAACCCATGGATATATATGTCTCCGTAAGAGAATCAAGCGTGTGTACAGCGGCGGAAATGCAGCAGTGAAAATCCGATAAATCCCATTATCAAAATAAATTTCGAAAACAAAACACAAAGACAGTGAAATAGAGAGCAATTCTTAAATAATTCACTCAGGGCATGTGATGCAACCGGGATTGACCACATCTACACCCAGAGCTGGTTGAGACATAAGGCTGGACACTTCAGGCTGATAGCAGTGGTGAGTTTCGGTGAGCAAATGCAGACCCTTTGAAGTCATACTGCATGGTACCCATTCCATGGGTCCCAACTCTCCAGGTTCAAGGCATTCTTCCTCCAGCTAAAACATGCATGGGAAACCCAGAGTATCGTCCACCGTGTGATTGGGAAACGATTTAAAATGCATCTCAGTTTTCGTATCCTGGTCCTCGGGTTCACCATTCCAGATGCTTTACTAACACTCTCCCCGCTTGGAGAGTCAGTGCCTTTAACCTCCTGTTTGGCACAGCTTGCCATTTCTGTGCAAGATGAACAGGAATAGGGAGAACCAATGAGAGACTAGCTGTAGGTGTCTGCACGGGCAAATGTAACGCTCATTGCCCAGCAGGAAGAGGAATTAAACAAAGGCTCAGTGTGCCCTGCTGGAAACAGATTAGGGCCTGAAGCAATCCTGCGGTTTTGTGCCCAGCTCACAAGAAAGCGAGTTGAAGAAAGGAGCTCAGGGGCACTGTACTTCACAAACCTGCAGAGTTATAAATGACAGCTATCCTCCAAAAATATATTGAAGTAAGCCTGCGAAGGGGACTTGAAAGCGCGGCTGAATTTCAGGAAAACGATTGCAGGGGGTAGACTGGAATTGCCCTGAAAGCATAGGAAAAGAGGCACAACGTCGACAATGATGCACTTGACCAAAAAGGGCGTATGCGTTTTTTCCTGAATATATTCAGGAAAAAACGCATACGCCCTTTTTGGCCAACCAAGCAAGCCTGTAAAGGATATCTGCACTACAATGAAATCTCACTGCCCCCCCGGGCAAAAGGGCCATCTGAAAAAAGTGTAAAATCCAGAAAGGTAGGACAGGATATGGAGAACAGGGAGCCTTGTTATGCTGATTGGCAGGATGTAAATTGCCAGCAGCCACCCTGGAGAAGTGTATGGTGTTTCCTGAAACACGTAAGAAACAAAGCAACACAGCCTATGGCACTTCAACTTATGGTCCTATAGCTTACGGAAATTAAAATCAAAAACAGAGAGCCACCCCAATATTTGGGACGGCTGTGTTCACAAGAAGCTCGTCCACAGTATCAGGTAAATATCCCAGAAAGCAAAAAATGGATAAAGAAGTTGTGGCACGTACGTGCAATGCAATATCACTCAGCAATGAAATCTGTGTCATCAGGCCCGTAGCGGCATAGTAAGTGAATGCAGGTACGGTGATTCTACGTGAACTACGTCACACAGAAAAAAAAATATCATAAGATATCACTAATACACGGAATGTAAACTTGACTACACATGAACTGAATTACAAAACAGAACAGGGTCTCAAATTTAGAAAACCAACTAGTGCTTGCTTATGGGGAAAGGTGCCTTGGGGTGCTGCATAAAACCAGAGACTGAAATTAGCACAGATAACATTCCATAAGCCAAATATGTAATAGACAAGACTTACTCCTTGCTCAACGAAATGGACCCAACACCACATATTCAACGCCTAGGAATATACCTGACTAGGAAGAATCTTAAAACCCATGGATATATATGTCTCCGTAAGAGAATCAAGCGTGTGTACAGCGGCCGAAACGCAGCAGTGAAAATCCGATAAATCCCATTATCAAAATAAATTTCGAAAACAAAACACAAAGACAGTGAAATAGACAGCAATTCTTAAATAATTCACTCAGGGCATGTGATGCAACCGGGATTGACCACATCTACACCCAGAGCTGTTTGAGACATAAGGCTGGACACTTCAGGCTGATAGCATTGTTGAGTTTCGGTGAGCAAATGCAGACCCTTTGAAGTCATACTGCATGGTACCCATTCCATGGGTCCCAACTCTCCAGGTTCAAGGGATTCTTCCTCCAGCTAAAACATGCATGGGAAACCAACAGTATCGTCCACCGTGTGATTGGGAAATGATTGAAAATGCATCTCAGTTTTCGTATCCTGGTCCTCGGGTTCACCATTCCAGATGCTTTACTAACACTCTCCCCGCTTGGAGAGTCAGTGCCTTTAACCTCCTGTTGGGCACAGCTTGCAATTTCTGTGCAAGATGAACAGGAATAGGGAGAACCAATGAGAGACTAGCTGTAGCTGTCTGCACGGGCAAATGTAACGCTCATTGCCCACCAGGAAGAGGAATTAAACAAAGGCTCAGTGTGCCCTGCTGGAAACAGATTAGGGACTGAAGCAATCATGCGGTTTTGTGCCCAGCTCACAAGAAAGCGAGTTGAAGAAAGGAGCTCAGGGGCACTGTACTTCACAAACCTGCAGAGTTATAAATGACAGCTATCCTCCAAAAATATATTGAAGTAAGCCTGTGAAGGGGACTTGAAAGCGGGGCTGAATTTCAGGAAAACGATTGAAGGGGGTAGACTGGAATTGCCCTGAAAGCATAGGAAAAGAGGCAGAACGTCGACAATGATGCACTTGGCCAAAAAGGGCGTATGCGTTTTTTCCTGAATATATTCAGGAAAAAACGCATACGCACTTTTTGGCCAACCAAGCAAGCCTGTAAAGGAAATCTGCACTACAATGAAATCTCACTGCCCCCCCGGGCAAGAGGGCCATCTGAAAAAAGTGTAAAATCCAGAAAGGTAGGACAGGATATGGAGAACAGGGAGCCTTGTTATGCTGATTGGCAGGATGTAAATTGCCAGCAGCCACTCTGGAGAAGTGTATGGTGTTTCCTGAAACACGTAAGAAACAAAGCAACACAGCCTATGGCACTTCCACTTATGGTCTTATAGCTTACGGAAATTAAAATAAAAAACCGACAGCCACCGCAATATTTGGGACGGCTGTGTTCACAAGAAGCTCGTCTACAGTATCAGGTAAATATCCCAGAAAGCAAAAAATGGATAAAGAAGTTGTGGCACGTACGTACAATGCAATATCACTCAGCAATGAAATCTGTGTCATCAGGCCCGTAGCGGCATAGTGAGTGGATGCAGGTACGGTGATTCTACGTGAACTACGTCACACAGAAAAAGAAACATCATAAGATATCACTAATACACGGAATGTAAACTTGACAACACATGAACTGAATTAAAAAACAGAACAGGGTCTCAAATTTAGAAAACCAACTAGTGCTTGCTTATGGGGAAAGGTGCGTTGGGGTGCTGCTAAAACCAGAGACTGAAATTAGCACAGATAACATTCCATAAGCCAAATATGTAATAGACAAGACCTACTCCTTGCTCAACGAAATGGACCCAACACCACATATTCAACGCCTAGGAATATACCTGACTAGGAAGAATCTTAAAACCCATGGATATATATGTCTCCGTAAGAGAATCAAGCGTGTGTACAGCGGCCGAAACGCAGCAGTGAAAATCCGATAAATCCCATTATCAAAATAAATTTCGAAAACAAAACACAAAGACAGTGAAATAGAGAGCAATTCTTAAATAATTCACCGAAGGCATGTGATGCAACCGGGATTGACCACATCTACACCCAGAGCTGGTTGAGACATAAGGCTTGACAGTTCAGCCTGATAGCATTGGTGAGTTTCGGTGAGCAAATGCAGGCCCTTTGAAGTCATACTGCATGGTACCCATTCCATGGGTCCCAACTCTCCAGGTTAAAGGGATTCTTCCTCCAGCTAAAACATGCATGGGAAACCCAGAGTATCGTCCACCGTGTGATTGGGAAACGATTTAAAATGCATCTCAGTTTTCGTATCCTGGTCCTCGGGTTCACCATTCCAGATGCTTTACTAACACTCTCCCCGCTTGGAGAGTCAGTGCGTTTAACCTCCTCTTTGGCACAGCTTGCAATTTCTGTGCAAGATGAACAGGAATAGGGAGAACCAATGAGAGACTAGCTGTAGGTGTCTGCCCGGGAAATGTAACGCTCATTGCCCACCAGGAAGAGGAATTAAACAAAGGCTCAGCGTGCCCTGCTGAAAACAGTTTAGGGCCTGAAGCAATCCTTTGGTTTTGTGCCCAGCTCACAAGAAAGCGAGTTGAAGAAAGGAGCTCAGGGGCACTGTAATTCACAAACCTGCAGAGTTATAAATGACAGCTCTCCTCCAAAAATATATTGAAGTAAGCCTGCGAAGGGGACTTGAAAGCGGGGCAGAATTTCAGGAAAACGATTGCAGGGGGTAGACTGGAATTGCCCTGAAAGCATAGGAAAAGAGGCAGAACATCGACAATGATGCACTTGGCCAAAAAGTGCGTATGCGTTTTTTCCTGAATATATTCAGGAAAAAACGCATACGCCCTTTTTGGCCAACCAAGCAAGCCTGTAAAGAAATCTGCACTACAATGAAGTCTCACTGCCCCCCGGGCAAAAGGGCCATCTGAAAAAAGTGTAAAATCCAGAAAGGTAAGACAGGATATGGAGAACAGGGAGCCTTGTTATGCTGATTGGCAGGATGTAAATTGCCAGCAGCCACCCTGGAGAAGTGTATGGTGTTTCCTGAAACACGTAAGAAACAAAGCAACACCGCCTATGGCACTTCCACTTATGGTCCTATAGCTTACGGAAATTAAAATCAAAAACAGACAGCCACCCCAATATTTGGGACGGCTGTGTTCACAAGAAGCTCGTCTACAGTATCAGGTAAATATCCCAGAAAGCAAAACATGGATAAAGAAGTTGTGGCACGTACGTACAATGCAATATCACTCAGCAATGAAATCTGTGTCATCAGGCCCGTAGCGGCATAGTGAGTGGATGCATGTACGGTGATTCTACGTGAACTACGTCACACAGAAAAAGAAACATCATAAGATATCACTAATACACGGAATGTAAACTTGACTACACATGAACTGAATTACAAAAAAGAACAGGGTCTCAAATGTAGAAAACCAACTAGTGCTTGCTTATGGGGAGAGGTGGCTTGGGGTGCTGCATAAAACCAGAGGCTGAAATTAGCACAGATAACTTTCCATAAGCCAAATATGTAATAGACAAGACCTACTCCTTGCTCAACGAAATGGACTCAACACCACATATTCAACGCCTAGGAATATACCTGACTAGGAAGAATCTTAAAACACATGGATTTATATGTCTCCGTAAGAGAATCAAGCGTGTGTACAGCGGCATAAACGCAGCAGTGAAAATCCGATAAATCCCATTATCAAAATAAATTTCAAAAACAAAACACAAAGACAGTGAAATAGAGAGCAATTCTTAAACAATTCACTCAGGGCATGTGATGCAACCGGGATTGACCACTTCTACACCCAGAGCTGGTTGAGACATAAGGCTGGACACTTCAGGCTGATAGCATTGGTGAGTTTCGGTGAGCAAATGCAGACCCTTTGAAGTCATACTGCATGGTACCCATTCCATGGGTCCCAACTCTCCAGGTTCAAGGGATTCTTCCTCCAGCTAAAACATGCATGGGAAACCCAGAGTATCGTCCACCGTGTGATTGGGAAACGATTTAAAATGCATCTCAGTTTTCGTATCCTGGTCCTCGGGTTCACCATTCCAGATGCTTTACTAACACTCTCCCCGCTTGGAGAGTCAGTGCCTTTAACCTCCTCTTTGGCACAGCTTGCAATTTCTGTGCAAGATGAACAGGAATAGGGAGAACCAATGAGAGACTAGCTGTAGGTGTCTGCACGGGCAAATGTAATGCTCATTTCCCACCAGGAAGAGGAATTAACCAAACGCTCAGCGTGCCCTGCTGGAAAGAGATTAGTGCCTGAAGCAATCCTGCGGTTTTGTGCCCAGCTCACAAGAAAGCGAGTTGAAGAAAGGAGCTCAGGGGCACTGTAATTCACAAACCTGCAGAGTTATAAATGACAGCTATCCTCCAAAAATATATTGAAGTAAGCCTGCAAAGGGGACTTGAAAGCGGGGCAGAAATTCAGGAAAACGATTGAAGGGTTAAACTGGAATTGCACTTAAAGAATAGGAAAAGAGGCAGAACGTCGATAATGATGCACTTGTCCAAAAAGTGCGGATGCTTTTTTCCCTAAATATATTCAGAAAAAAACGCATACGCACTTTTTGGCCAACCAAGAAGCTTGTAAATAAACCTGCACTACAATGAAATCTCAGTTCCCCCCAGGGCAAAAGGGCCATTTAAAAAAATTGTAAAATCCAGAAACGGAGGACAGGCAATGGAAAACAGGGATCCTTATTATGCTGATGCATATGATGTAAATTGCCGACAGCCATTCTGGAGAAGTGTTATGTGTTTCCTGAAACACGTAAGAAACAAAGCAACACAGCCTATGGCACTTCCACTTATGGTCCTACAGCTTAGGGAAATTAAAATCAAAAACACCCAGCCACCTCAAAGTTTGGGACCTCTCTGTTCACAAGAACCTCGTTTACAGTACCAGGTAAATATCTCAGAGAGCAAACAATGGATAAAGAAGTTTTGGTACGTACGTACAATGGAATATCACTCAGCAATGAAATCTGTGTCATCAGGCCCGTAGTGGCATAGTGAGTGGATACAGGTATGGTGATTCTACGTGAAATAAGTCACACATAAAAAGAAACATCATAAAATATCACTAATACACAGTATGTAAACTTGACTACACATGAACTGAATTACAAAACAGAACAGTCTCAAATTTAGAAAACCAACTTGTGCTTTCTTATGGAGAAAGGTGCGTTGGAGTGCTGCATAAAACCAGAGACTGAAATTAGCACAGATACCGTTCCATAAGCCAAATATGTAATAGACAAGACCTACTCCTTGCTCAATGAAATGGACTCAACACCACATATTCAACGCCTAGGAATATACCTGACCAGGAAGAATCTTAGAACCCGTGGATATTTATGTCTCCGTAAGAGAATCAAGAGTGTGTACAGCGGCATTAATGCAGCAGTGAAAATCCGATAAATCCCAGTGTCAAAAAAAATTTCAAAAACAAAACACAATGACAGTGGAATAGAGAGCAATTCTTAAATAACTCACACAGGGCATGTGATGCAACCTGGTTTACCACATCTACACCCAGAGCTGGGTGAGAGATAAGGCTGGACCCTTTGGGCTGATAGCATTGGTGAGGTTCAGTGAGCAAATGCAGACCCTTTGATGTCATACTGCCTGGTACCCATTCCATGGTTCCCAACTCTCCAGGTTCAAGGGATTCTTCCTTCTGCTAAAATTTGCATGGGAAACCCAGAGTATGCTCCACCGTGTGACTGGGAAACCTTTTTACATGCATGTCTGTTTTCGTCCCCTGGTACTCAGGTTCACCATTCCAGACCCTTTTCTTACACTCTCCCCATTTGGAGAGTCAGTGCCTTTAACCTCCTGTTTGGCACTGTTTGCAATTTCTGCGCAAGATGAACAGGAATAAGGAGAACCAATGGGAGACTATCTGTAGGTGTGTGCACGGGCAAATATTTTTTTTAACATCTTTATTGGGGTATAATTGCTTTACAATGGTGTGTTAGTTTTTGCTTTATAACAAACTGAATCAGCTATACATATACATATGCTCCCTGTGTCTTCCCTCTTGTGTCTCCCTCCCTCCCTCTCTCCCCCTTCCACCCCTCCAGGCTGTCCCAACACCCCGAGCTAATATCCCTGTGCCTTGCGGCTGCTTCCCCCTTGCTATCGATCTTACTACATTTGTTAGTGTGTATATGTCCATGACTCTCTCTCGCCCTGTCAAAACTCACCATTCCCCCTCCCCATATCCTCAATTCCGTTCTCCAGTAGGTCTGCGCCTCTATTCCTGTCTTATCCCTAGGTTCTTCATGACATTTTTTTCCTTTAAATTCCATATATATGTGTTAGCATACGCTATTTGTCTTTTTCTTTCTGACTTACTTCACTCTGTATGACAGACTCTAGGTCTATCCATCTCATTACAAATAACTCAGTTTCATTTCTTTTTAAGGCTGAGTAATATTCCATTGTGTATATGTGCCACATCTTCTTTATCCATTCGTCCGATGATGGGCGCTTAGGTTCTTTCCATCTCCGGGCTATTGTAAATAGAGCTGCAATGAACATTTTGGTACATGACTCTTTTTGAATTTTGGTTTTCTCAGGGTATATGCCCAGTATGCACGGGCAATTTTAACACTCATTTCCCAACAGGAAAAGGAATTAACCAAAGGCTCAGCATGCCGTGCTGGAACAAGATTAGGGCCTGAAGCAATCCTGCGGTTTTGTGGCCAGCTCACAAGAAAGTGAGTTGAGGAAAGGAGCTCAGGGGCACTGTCATTCACATACCTGCAGACTTATAAATGACAGAAATCGTACAAAAATATATTGAATTAAGGCTGCGAAGAGGACTTGAAAGTGGGGCAGAATTGCTGGAATCCGATTTCAGGAGGTAGACGTGAATTGCTCTGAAAGCATAAGAGAAGTGGCAGAACCTCGTCAATGAAGCACTTGGCCAAAAAGGGCATATGCATTTTTTCCAGGGCCATCATTCACGGGAGTAGGAGGCTCCCAGCATGCTCCAGTGGCCAACAGAGGACCCACGTCGCCAAGGCGATGTGAGCTAGCCAGGCAGGAGTGACCTGACATCAGAGGGCCCACCTCACAGAATGGTAGGGAACCCAGCCAGGATCAGACTCTCCCCAGAGGGCCCACATCACCAAGGTGATGGGAACCAGGCAGGAGTGTCCTCACACCCGTGGGGCCACATCATCAAAAGTTGAGGTACCCAGCACATGTGGCCTCAAACCAGAGGACCCACATCACCATGGGTTTCAGAGTGAGGCAGGCAGGATTAACCTCACAACACATGTCCCATTGTATACAAAAGGTGTGGAAACCAGCAGTTGGATCTTCCTTGCAGGCGGCCCAGAGCACTGAGGCTATGAGATCCAGGCCGGCATGAACTCACAACAGAGGGCCCTCATTGTGATTCTGTAAGCAACCCAGCCGTTGTGACCTCAGAGCAGAAGGCCCACATCCCCATGGGGAAGGGAAACAAGCAGGAGTGTCATCGCAAGAGTGGGCACACATGAAAAAATGTGGGGAGCCCAGCAATTAGTGCCTGATGCCAGAGGGCCCTCATCACCGAGGGGCGGTGGCTCCCAGCCAGCTCCGACTGCTACCAGAGGGGCGACGTCGCCAATGCGGAGTGCGACAACCAGGCAGGAGTGACCTCAGAGCAGAGGGTCAACCTCACAGAAGTGTGAAGAACTAAAGAGGATCAGATTCTCACCAGAGGGCCCACATCACCAAGGGAATGGGAACCAGGCAGGAGTGTCCTCACACTAGTGGGGCCACATCACCGAAAAGTGAGGGACCCAGCACACGTGGCCTCAAACCAGAGGACACACATCACAAGGGAGCTGGGATTGAGGCAGGCAGGAGGAGCCTCAAAACAGAGGGACCATAGAATTAAAGAGGTGAAGAATCCCGCAGTTGGAACCTCCCAGCAGGCGGCCAGGAGCAGCGAGACTATGGGATCCAGGCCGGAGTGATCTCACACCAGAGGGCCGTCATCATGAAACTGTGAGCAACCTAGGCGTTGGGATCTCAGAGCAGAAGGCCCACATTCCCATGGGGTTGGGAACCTGTCAGAAGTGTACTCGCACCACAGGGCACACATCAGAGAATTTAGGGAACCCAGGAGTTAGGGCCTGACGCCAGAGGGCCCTCATTACCAAGGGGAGGAGACTCCAATCAGGCACCAACACCCAACTGAGGTCCCACGTCGCCAAGGTGACGTGTGACAGCCAGGTAGGAGTGACCTCACCGCAGAGGGCCTACCTCACAGAAGGGTGAGGAACACAGCCAGGATAAGACTCTCACCAGAGGGCCCACATCACCAAGGTGATCAGAACCAGGCAGGAGAGTCTTCACACCAGTGTGGCCACATCATAGAAAGGTGAGGAACCCAGCACATGTGGCCTAAACCAGAAGACCCACATCTCCAAGGGGCTCGGAATGAGGCAGGCAGGAGTAGCCTCACAACACAGGGCCCATAGAATAAAAAAGCTGAGGAATCCAGCAATGGGAACCTCCCAGCAGGCGGCCAAGAGCACCAAGTCTATGTGATTCAGGCCGCAGTAAACTCACAGCAGAGGGTCCACATCATGAAACTGCGAGCAACCCAGCCATTTGGACCTCAGAGCAGAAGGTCCACATCCCCAAGGTGTTGGGAGCATGGCAGGAGTGTCCTCGCACCACTTAGCACATATCAGAAAATGTGGGTACCCAGCAGTTAGGGCCTGACGCCAGAGGGCCCTTATCACTGAGGGGAGGAGGCTCCCAGCATGTTCCAACTACCACAAGAGGGCCCACGTCGCCAAGGCGGGGTGTGCCAGCCAGGCAGGAGTGACCTCACAGCAGACGGCCCACCTCAAAGAAGTGTGAGGAACCCAACCAGGATCAGACTCTCACCAGAGGGCCCATATCACCAAGGGGACGGGAACCAGGCACGAGTGTCCTCACACCAGTGGGGCCACATCACTAAAAGATGAGGAAACTGGCACATGTGGCCACAAACCAGAGGACCTACATCACCAAGGGGCTGGGAGTGACACAGGCAGGAGGAGCCTCCCAACACAGGGCCCAAAGAATAAAAAAGGTGAGGAACCCAGCAGTTGGAACTTCCCAGCAGGCGGCCCAGAGTACAGAGGCTATGGGATCTAGGAATGAGTGAACTAACACCAGAGAGCTAACATCAGGAAACTGTGAGCAACCCAGTCGTTGGAACCTCAGAGCAGAAGGCCCATATCGCCATGGGGATGGGAACATTTCACGAGTGTCCTGGCATCACTGGGCTCACATCAGAAAACCTGGGGAGCCCAGCAGTTAGAGCCTGACGCCAGAGGGACCTCATCACCGAGGACAGGAGTCTCCAAAAGGATCCAACTGCCACCAGAGGGCCGACGTCACCAAGGCAATGGGAGCAAGCCAGGCAGGAGTTACCTCAGAGCACAGGGCCCACCTCACAGAACGGTAAGGAACCCAGCCAGGATCAGACTCTCACCAGAGGGGCCACATCACCAAGGGGCTGGGAAACAGGCACGAGTGTCCTCACACCATTGGGGCCACATCATCGAAAGGTGAGGGACCCAGCACACGTGGCCTCACACCAGAGGACACACATCACAACGGGGCTGGGATTGAGGCAGGCAGGAGGGCCCATAGAATAAAAAAGGTGAGGAATCCCGCAGTTGGAACCTCCCAGCAGGCGCCCAGGAGCAGCAAGCCTATGGGATCTAGGCCGGAATGAACGCACATCAGAGGGCCCTCATCATGAAACTGTGAGCACCCCAGCCGTTGGGACCTCAGAGCAGAAGGCCCAAATTCCCATGGGGTTGGGAACCTGACAGGAGTGTACTCGCACCACAGGTCGCACATCTGCAAATTTTGGGAGCCCAGGAGTTAGGGTCTGACGCAAGAGGGCCCTCATTACCGAGGGACGGAGACTCGCAGCAGACACCAACTCCCAACTGAGGGCCCACGTCACCAAGGTGATGTGTGCCAGCCAGGCAGGAGTGACCTCACCGCAGAGGGCCTACCTCACAGAAGGGTGAGGAAACCAGCCAGGATAAGACTCTCACCAGAGGGCCCACATCACCAAGGGGATCGGAACCAGGCAGGAGGGTCCTCACACCAGTGTGGCCACATTATAGAAAGGTGAGGAACCCAGAACATGTGGCCTAAAACAGGGGACCCACATCTCCAAGGGGCTAGGAGTGAGGCAAGCAGGAGTATCCTCACAAAACAGAGCCCACAGAATAAAAGTTGTGAGGAATCCAGCAGTTGGAACCGGCCAGTAGGCCGCCCAGAGCACAGAGTCTATGGGATCCAGGCCACAGCAAACTCACAGCAGAGGTCCCACATCATGAAACTGTGAGCAACCCAGCGGATGGGACCTCAGAGCAGAAGGCCCACATCCCTATGGGGATGGAAACCTGACAGGAGTGTCCTCGGCCCACTTCCACGAATCAGAAAATGTGGGAACCCAGCAGTTAGGACCTGAGGCCAGAGGACCCTCATCACCGAGGGGAGGAGGCTCCCAGCAGGCTCTAACTGCCACCATAAGGCCGATGTCACCAAGGCGGGGTGTGCCAACCAGGCAGGAGTGACCTCAGAGCAGAAAGCCCACCTCACAGAAGTGTGAGGAACCCAACAAGGATCAGACTGTCACCAGAGGGCCAACATCACCAAGGGAATGGGAACCAGGCAGGAGTGTCCTCACACCAGTGGGGCTACATCACCATAATTTGAGGGACCCAGCACACGTGGCCTCAAACCTGAGGACACACATCACCAAGGGGCTGGGAGTGAGGCAGGCCAGAGGATCCTCAAAACAGAGGGACCATAGAATAAAAAAGGTGAGGAATCCCACAGTTGGAACCTCCGGCAGGCAGCCAGGAGCAGCGAGGCTATGGGATCTAGGCAGGAGTGAACTCACACCAGAGGGCCCTCATCATGAAACTGTGAGCAACACAGCCGTTGGGACCTCAGAGCAGAAGGCTCACATCCCCATGGGGATGGGAACCTGGCAGGAGTGTCCTTGCACCACTTAGCACGAATCAGAAAATGTGGGAACCCAGCAGTTAGGGCCTGAGGCCAGAGGGCCCTCATCACTGAGGGGAGGAGGCTCCCAGCAGGCTCCAACTGCCACCATATGGCCGACGTTGCCAAGGCGGGGTGTGCCAGCCAGGCAGGAGTGACCTCAGAGCAGAGGGCCCACCTCACAGAAGGGTGAGGAACCTAACCAGGATCAGACTCTCACCAGAGGGCCAACATCACCAAGGTGATGGGAACCAGGCAAGACTGTCCTAACAGCAGTGGGGCCAACATCACCAAGGGAATGGGAACCAGGCAAGAGTGTCCTCACACCAGTGTGGCCACATTATAGAAAGGTGAGGAACACAGCACATGTGGCCTCAAACAAGGGGACACACATCACGAAGGGGCTGGGAGTGAGGCATGCAGGAGGAGACGCACAACCGAGGGCCCATAGAATAAAAAAGGTGAGGAATCGAGAAGTTGGAAACTCCAAGCTGGAGGCCCAGAACACTGACACTATGGGATACAGGCCAGAGTGAACACACAGCAAAGGGCCCACATCATGAAACTGTGAGCAACCCAGCAGTTGGGACCACAGAACAGAAGTCCCACATGCCCATGGGGATGGGAACCTGGCAGGAGTGACTCGCACCACTGGGCACACATCAGAAAATGTGTGGAGCCCAGCACTTAGGGCCTGACACCAGAAGGCCCTCATCACTGAGGGGAGGAGGCCCCAGCACACTCCAACTGCCACCAGAGGGTCCACATCACCAAGGCGACGTGCGCCAGCCAGGCAGGATTGACCTCACAGCAGAGGGCCCACATCATGAAAGTGTGAGCAACCCAGCCGTTAGGACCTCAGAACAGAAGGCCCACACGCTCATGAGGATGGGAACCTGGCAGGAGTGCCCTCGTACCACTTAGCACGTATCAGAAAATGTGGGAACCCCGCCATTAGGGTCTGACGCCAGAGGGCCTCATCACCGCGGGAAGGAGGCTCCCAGCAGGCTCCAACTGCCACCAGGGTGCCGAAGTCAACAAGGCGGGTTGTGCCAGCCAGGCAGGAGTGACCTCAGAGAAGAGGGCTCACCTCACGGATGTGTGAGGAACCCAACCAGGATCAGAGTCTCACCAGAGGGCCCACATCACCAAGGGGATGGGAACCAGGCAGGAGTGTCCACACACCAGTGGGGCCACATCATCAAAAGATGAGGAACCCATCACATATGGCCTCAAACCTGAGGACATACATCACCATGTGGCTGGGAGTGAGGCAGGTATCTGGAGGGGCACATTTAACTCTAATTTCCCACCAGGAAGAGGAATTAACCAAAGGCTCAGAGTGCCGTGCTGGACCCTGATTATGGCCTGAAGCAAACCTGCAGTTTTGTGGCCAGCTTACAAGGAAGCGAGTTAAGAAAGGAGCTCAGGGGCACTGTAATTCACAAACCTGCAGAGATAAATGACAGCTATTGGCAAAAATATATCGAAGTAAGTCTGCAAAGAGGACTTGAAAACGAGGCAGAATTGCAGGAATCATATTTCAAGAGGTAGATTGGAATTGCATTTAAAGCATATGAAAAGTGGCAGATCTTTGACAGTGATGCACATGGACAAAAAGTGCGTATACATTTTTCCTGAATATATTCAGGAAAAAACGCATATGAACATTTTGGCCAACCAAGCACTCCAGCAATGGAAATCCACACTACAATGAAGTCACATTTCCCATTCGTCAAAAAGGCCATCTGAATAAAGTGTAAAAACCAGAAACACAGGACAGGCCATGGAGAACAGGGAGCTGTGTTATGCTGATGGGCGGGATGTAAATTGCCAACAGACACTCTAGAGATGTTCATGGTGTATCCTGAAACATCTAAAAAACAAAGCTACAGAGCCTAGGGCACTTCCACTTTTGGCCCTATAGCTTAGGAAAATTAAAATCAACAAGACACAGCCAACACAAAATTTAGGGCTGCTGTGTTTACAAGAACCTCGAGTCCAGTACAAATTAAATATCCCAGAAAGAAAAAAATGGATAAAGAAGTTGTGCTACTTACGTACAACGGAATATCACTCAGCAGTGAAATCAATGTCATCAGGCCTGTAGCAGCAAATTGAGTGGATTTAATTATGATGATTCTAAGAGAAATATATCACACAAAGAAAGATAATTATCATAAGATATCACTAATAGAGGGAGTGTAAACTTGGCTACACATAAACTGAATTACAAAACCGAACAGAGTCTCACATTTAGATAAAAACCTTATGCTTGCTTAAGGGGAAAGTTGAGTTGGGCTGCTGTATAAAAACAGATTGAAATTAGCACACATACCATTCCATAAGCCAAATACGTAATAAACAAGACCTACTCTTTGCTCAACGAAATAGACTCATCCATGGTGTATCACCTCACACCTATTAGAATGGGCATCATCAGAAAATCTACAAACAACAAATGCTGGAAACGGTGTGGAGATAAGGAATCCTCTTCCACTATTGTTGGGAACGTAAATTGATACAGTCACTGTGGAGAACATTATGGAGTTTCTTATAAAACTAAGAATAGAATTACCATATGATACAGCAATCCCTCTACTGGGCATATACCCAGACAAAACCATAAATCAAAAAGAGACATTCACCACAATGTTCATTGCATCACTATTTACACTATCCAGGAAATGGAAGCAACCTAAATGCCCACAGACAGACGAATGCATAAAGATGTGGTACATATATAAAATGGAATATTACTAAGCCATAAAAAGGAATGAAATTGGGACATTTGTAGAGACGTTGATGGATCTAGAGACTGTCATACAGAGTGAAGTAAGTCAGAAAGAGAAAAACAAATCTTGTATATTAATGCATATATGTGGAACCTAGAAAAATTGTACAGATGAACCGTTTTGCAAGGCAGAAATAGAGCAATACATGTATACAACAAACGTATGGACAACAAGGGGGGAAAGCTGTTGGGGATGGTGGTGGGAGGAGTTGAGATATTGGGATTGGTATGTATACATTTATATGTATAAAGTAGATAACCAAAAACAACCTGCTGTATAAAAATATAAAATTAAATTCAAAATAAAAAAATAAAATTAAAAAAAGTAAAACAGAAAAATATTCTTCCCTTCACATACATGTATTTATATGAATAAATTATTTCCATGCTTATATCTGTAAATACACAAAAGAGGAATAAAATCTACCTTGAACCAAAAACGAAAAAAAGATAAAAAAGAACAGAACCCACCAGTTACACAGAGGAAAACCGTTTCAGGGCACTTGCTCCAATTGCAAACAATTCTGAAGTTGGTCAGTGGTGGGGAATCATCTCCCGTTCAGCCAGCATGCTCCTCGCAACAAGCGTCCTCACTGCAAAGCTGGTGGACCGTGCCGAGGTATCTGTGAGTAAACGTGGGCCGAGCCCCAGGCCAGCTGCTGCTGAAATGTTCCCACCCTTCCAAGGCTAAACACCTGAATATGTACAAGGACTTGAAAACCTAGAGGAAGGGCCATGGAGCCACATGAGGGACAGCATGCCAGCCGACTTGGTGCCTGCAGGCCAGCCAGGATGGTCCTGGCCCTGGGTGCTCTTCTGGAAGCTCTCCATTTCCCTGCCTGAGATACCCCTGCTGTCCCGGCCCCCACTGCTTTCTTCCTTCCTCACCTGTGCCCAGGGAGAAATTCCAGCGGCAGGTGTGGGTGACACATCCTCTTCTTTAGCAGGTAGCATCTTGGCAACTGCTGCAGAAAGTCCAGCAGAGCCCCACTCACACTGGGACACCCACAAAGCCGTGGCCTCTCACTCCCTCCCACCAGCCCAGCCCCGAGACTGCTGACAGGGCAGAGAAAATGGCGTCAGGCACAGCTGCAGGGGCTCTTGCTGCCTGGAGCGGTGTTTATATTGATCTCAACCCAGGCACACCTGGGGAGGGCTGGCCGGCACGGTCAGGCTTCCCAAGCCAGCCAATAATCACCCCTCAGGGGCTCACAGTTGCTGAAAATGGAACTTGCTGAATTGGCCAGGTCCAAGGAACAGGTGTGGGCTCCTGAGAGTCAGGATAGACAAGGGGCTGCAGCTCTGGCTTGTTTTCTAATTATATTATCTGGCCCATGAGTGGGAGACAACTTCAAGAAAACCCTCTCCTAATGAGAGGAACCCAGGAGTCAGGGAGAGGAGGGGTGGGTGGTGGTTGGAGACAGAGGCCTGGTGCCCCGGGTGCAGTGGAAGTCTCTGGAAGACCAGGTGGAGGAGGCCGCACAGAGTGATGCCCAGGGTCACAGACCTGTCAGAGCTGCTGTTAGTTAGTTCAAGTCCTGCTCTGAGGTGCTCTGTGTCAGATCTGAGCGACAGGTGAGCTGGGAGTGCTCTGCAATGAGGGCTATGTGCACGGTTCCTGTGTGCCCAGCCCTGCCAAGGTACCTGCAAGGGTAGCTCTGTATCCTGGGAGGGGCCTGACCACGGGAGCCCCATGGACTGCAGAGGACCTGCCCAGGGAATCCCATATCCTGGGAGGGGCCTGAACACGAGAGCCCCGTGGGCTGGGGTGGGGGTAGGGTACCTGCCCAGGTGAGCTCCATATCCTGGGATTGGCCTGACCTCGAGAGCCCCATGGGCTGCTGGAGTCCTGGTAAAGGATGTCAGGACAGTCAGTGAAGCCACTGAGGATATACCTCCAGTAGTTCCTAAATCCTACACCCTGCTGGTCATTCTACCAACCACCAGGACTTGGTATTCTGTATTAGTCTTCACTGATGCCTTCTTTTGTATTCCATTAGTCCCAGAGTCACAAGAAATTTTGGCTTGTGAGTGACAGGACTCAACATACAACTAAAACAATACTTCCAGGCTGTCTTGCCCCAAGGGTTCAAAAATTCCCACACCATCTTTGGGGAAAGCTCAGCTAAAGACCTAAAAGTTCTACCTCTGGAAAAGGAAACACTCCTTCAATATTCAGACGACATTCTGATCGCCAGCCCTACTAAGGAGGCCTCAGAACTACCAAGCCAATAAAGGATAGAAGTTGTCCACGAAAAAGCTCAAGTATCACAGACTACGGTGACCTGCCTGGGCTTCATTCTCACAGAAGGTCGGAGAAGCCCATCCCAGGAAAGGGAAGAAACAATTTACAGCCTTACCCCTTTCTGAAACTAGAAGACAGCTTAGGGGTTCCTGGGGAAGCCAGGGTTTCCTGCCTCTGGATCCCTAACTACAGTCTACTAGCTGGGCCTCTATATGAAACACTGAAAGGAAAAGATGATGATCCTTTTGAATAGAATCCAGAAGTGGCCTTTCAAGAATGGAAAGAGCAGTCAATTCAGACCCTTGCCCTGGAACTCCCTAATTTAGCTAAACCCTTTGACCTTTACATTCCTGGTGAAAGGTGAATCGCCATTGGAGTATTAGTGCAAAAACTGGGACCACTTGAAATGGAACAATGCAAGAATGCCATCCAGGTAGGATAAACTATGGTCACCAAGGGGCTTGGCCCACCGCCACATCTGGCCAAGATACTGGTGGTATCTGAAAACCTGGAAATCAGCAGCCCAAAAGGCCACCTCCCTTCTAAGGGAAACGGACCCCACGTGGTGATCCTAACCCCCAACCATGCCCTGAAGTTGCAGGGTTTGCTCCATGGGCACACTGACCTCGATTGAGGAGGCCCTCCAACTCCAACCTCCAGAGAGATAACCGGGGGCAACGGGGCACCATGACGACCCGTGTGACCATCACTTGACCTGGAGTTTCTCTCATAAAACAACAAGAGTGTGTCCCAAAAGAGTAGACTACTGCTTGCAGTACTTACTGTACCCAGAGGGGAGCTAATAATCTTGGCGGGGGAACCGTATATCATGCTGTCACCATAGAAAAGCCTACAGACACCCTGATGATGGTGGCCAATAAGACCGGCTGGACTCCTGTTTACTTCCAAAGGCTCTTGACTCAGTGACCATCATGATCCTTCATCACCACTGACCCTGGACTGTCTGGGAGCTGAGCGGGCAGGATCCTGACACCTGGTGCTGTTTTTACGTTAATTCAGGGGCCTAATGGAAGAAAGCGCAGACTGTTGGTCAGAGCATCTAGGCTGGCAGAAACGGTCAGTCAGAGCATCTAGGCTGGCAGAAACGGTCAGCCTAAGGTGGCCGAACAAATGTGGGGCGGAGTGAAACTGGACCTCACAGCGCCACTGCACATCTCCTTTCTGGACCCTTAAAGGTCATTAGAATCTATAACACTTCCAATACTGGTGCTCAGGTGGACGAGCAGGGAGGCAGGAGGCCTGGGGACAATCAACGTCACCTGGAGGCTGCTGGGGAGAAGTTCTGACCCTCGCCCACGGGTATGAAGCCTCCTAACTCAGCACTCAGCAGTTACAGAAGAAGGGTCTGCACCCGCAGCACTCCAAGAATGAGGAAAGGGACAAAAGGCAGAAGAGAAGTTTGTCCCAGGCAAAGCCCCTTAAAAATGCCTGGGAGATAAAAATAGAATCTGGGCAATAAAATAAAGTCTAACCATTTTTATCCTTTGTGCTTTGTCTAATTTCAGGTGCTCCTAGTGTCCCGCATACAGAGGTTCCACACCCGGCACTTCAGACCAGATTTCCTAGAGCAGAATGGCTCGATGACACTTCAGCTCCTGGGGCCCAGTTCAGACTCCGTGACATAGAGCCTGAGCTGCAGCCAACCAGGTCCTCGAGAGCTCAGCCCCCTCCCTCCCAGTGACTCTGACAGGATCTCTACACAGCAGCCCAGCCCACAGCCCACAGGGTAGCACCTCTCCATTCTCTGATCAAAATATAAAGTTTCCTTTGCTTTTGAACCAAACTCAGTCTCGATCTATTGGCTCCAATGACACTGGGCAGGGGGACACTTGTTGGCGTCCACTCTGGAGGATCAGTAACAGAATTTGAGAACATTGTAACTTCAATGAACAGATGTGTGAGCCAAACTGTAATTAACATAGAACAGTGTATAAGGCTCGGGTAAAATAAGATGTTTCTAACACTTCCATTTGATATTTCCATCACTTTCTTATAAGCAAGTTCAGTGAAAAGGTTTGTCTTCTTTGTCAGGTCAATATTAGAGAAACAAAGTGATTTCTTTCCAAGGATGTACATCTAATAATCTTGGTTAAAGCTTCAATCTTGTTTTAAATGCTTTTGCATTGAAAATGATACCTCTCTTTCAGCTCCCCCATTTCTGAGAAGCATAAAATCTTATAATTTATTATTACCAAAGGGAAATGGTAGGAGGAGGGATAAATTAACAGTTTGGGATTAACACATACACACTGCTATGTATGAAATCATCAGCAAGGAACTACTGTATAGCACAGGGAACTACACTCAATATTTTGCAATAACCTATAAGGGGAAATGATCTGAAAAAGAATAGATATTTTTATTGACATCATCCATCAATGACAGTAAAAATGGAATCTAAGGGAAGACAGTGGTGAGTGCTTCTGACCCTGAAGACTTCAATCATCTAAAGTTTGGACTCTGCCTACTTCCCAAGGCCCTTAATGAACATATGTGTAGCCGTAGCTTAAAAAATTCCCCAGTTTGGGTTGCGGAGAGACACTGATATTGAAAATCCCCTGGTGTTCTCCTCACATGAATGGGACCCTTCCTACACCTAAAACATGCCTGTCACACCCAGAGGATGGTATACCGTCTGATCGGGAAAAGTTTGGTAAAGGCATCTCATCTCCTCATCTCTTGGTGCTAGGGTTCACCACTCCAGCGTCTTTACTAACAGTCTCCCCACTTGGAGATGTCAGCACTGTCAACATCCTGTTGCATACAGTTTGGAATTTGTCCAGAGGATGAAGCAGAAGGAGGAGGAACAATGAGAGACAAGTCCTAGGTGTTCGGACAGGCACATGCCACTCTAATTTCCAATCAGGAAGACGAATTGACCAAAGGCTAGGGTTGCCCATGGAAACAGAATAGGGCTTGAGGAATCCTGATGCTTTGTGGCCAGTTCCCATAAACACAAGTTGGAAAATGGAACTCAGGGGCACTAAAATTCATGAAACTGCAGAATTGAAAATATCTATCACTGAAAAATGTCTTGAGGAAAGTCAGAGAAAAGGACTTGTAAGCAACGGAGAATGGCAGGAAAGGGATTGGAAGAGGTAGAAAGGACTCGCCATTAAGCACAAGAAAAGGGGCTGAACATTGCCAACATTGCAGTTGGCCAAAAAGGGTGTATGCGTCTTTTTCTGTATATATTCAAGAAAAGGGCATACACTTTTTTAGCCAACCAAACAGGTGGGCACTGGAAATCAATACTACAAAACATATCACTTTGCATCAGTCAGAAGAGCCGTCCTCATAAAGTGTAAACACCAGAAATGCAGGACAGGGCAAGGAGAAAAGGGAGCCCTGTGAGTCTTATAGTGGAAATGTATATTGCCAACGGTCACTCTGGATAAGTCTATTGTGTTTACTAAAGCATCTAAAAAATGAGCTACCGAGCACAGGGCACTTGCACTCATGGACGTATATCTTGGGAAAAACAAAAATCGAGAGGACACAGGCACCCCAATGTTTACCACCTCTCTGTTTAAAAGATCCTCGACTAGGATATAACTTAAAGTATCTGCAGAGAAAAAACGGACAGAGATGTGGTGCTTATGTAGAGTGGAATATTACTCAGCCTGGAAATCAATGAAATACGGCCAGTTATAACAACTCAAGAGGAGTTACGTGTGATCATTCGAAGTCACATAATTCAAAAAGAAAAAGACATAAGATATCACTAATACATGGAATGTTAACATGGCTACACATGAACTGAATTACAAAAGAGAAGAGGGTTTCAAATTAAGAAAACCAACTTATGCTTCCTTAAGGGGAAAGGTGAGTTGGGGTGCTGCATAAAACCAGAGATTGAAATTAGCACAGATACCATTCCATAAGCCAAATATGTAATAGTCAAGACCTACTCCTTGCTCAACGAAATGGACTCCACACGCCATATTCAATGCCTAAGAATATACCGGATTAGTAAGAATCTTAAAACCCATGGACTTATATGTCTCCGTAACAGAATCAAGCGCGTGTACAGTGCCATAAACGAAGCAGTGAAAATCCGATAAATCCCATTATTAAAATAAATTTCAAAAACAAAACACAATGACAGTGAAATAGGAAGCAATTCTTAAATAATTCACTCAGGGCATGTGATGCAACCTGGATTTACCACATCTACACCCAGAGCTGGTTGAGACATAAGGCTGGACACTTCAGGCTGATAGCATTGGTGAGTTTCGGTGAACAAATGCAGATCCTTTGAAGTCATACTGCATGGTACCCATTCCAAGGGTCCCAACTCTCCAGGTTCAAGGGATTCTTTCTTCAGCTAAAACATGCATGGGAAACGGCGAGTATGGTCCACCGTGTGATTAGGAAACGATTTAAAATGCACCTCAGTTTTCGTATCCTGGTCCTCGGGTTCACCATTCCAGACGGTTTACTAACACTCTCCCGGCTTGGAGAGTCAGGGCCTTTAACCTCCTGTTTGGCACAGCTTGCAATTTCTGCGCAAGATGAACAGGAATAGGGAGAACCAATGAGAGACTAGCTATAGGTGTCTGCACGGGCAAATGTAAGGCTCATTTCCCACCAGGAAGAGGAATTAACCAAAGGCTCAGCGTGCCCTGGCGGAAACAGATTAGGGCCGGAAGCAATCCTGCGGTTTTGTGCCCAGCTCACAAGAAAGGAAGTTGAAGAAAGGAGCTCAGGGGCACTGTAATTCACAAACCTGCAGAGTTATAAATGACAGCTATCCTCCAAAAATATATTGAAGTAAGCCTGCGAAGGGGACTTGAAAGCGGGACAGAATTTCAGGAAAACGATTGCAGGGGGTAGACTGGAATTGCCCAGAAAGCATAGGAAAAGAGGCAGAACGTCGACAATGGTGCACTTGGCCAAAAAGTGCGTATGCATTTTTTCCTGAATATATTCAGGAAAAAACGCATACGCCCTTTTTCGCAAACCAAGCAAGCCTGTAAAGGAAATCTGCACTACAATGAAGTCTAAGTGCCACCTGGGCAAAAGGGCCATCTGAAAAAATTGTAAAATCCAGAAAGGTAGGACAGGATATGGAGAACAGGGAGCCTTGTTATGCTGATTGGCAGGATGTAAATTGCCAACAGCCACCCTGGAGAAGTGTATGGTGTTTCCTGAAACCCATAAGAAACAAAGCAACACAGCCTATGGCACTTCCACTTATGGTCCCAAAGTTTACGGAAATTAAAATCAAAAACAGAGAGCCACCCCAATGTTTGGGACGGCTGTGTTCACAAGAAGCTCGTCTACAGTACCAGGTAAATATCCCAGAAAGCAAAAAATGGATAAAGAAGTTGTGGCACGTACGTGCAATGCAATATCACTCAGCAATGAAACCTGTGTCATCAGGCCCGTAGCGGCATAGTGAGTGGATGCAGGTACGGTGATTCTACGTGAACTACGTCACACAGAAAAAGAAACATCATAAGATATCACTAATACACGGAATGTAAACTTGACTACACATGAACTGAATTACAAAACAGAACAGGGTCTCAAATTTAGAAAACCAACTAGTGCTTGCTTATGGGGAAAGGTGCCTTGGGGTGCTGCATAAAACCAGAGACTGAAATTAGCACAGATAACATTCCATAAGCCAAATATGTAATAGACAAGACCTACTCCTTGCTCAACGAAATGGACTCAACACCACATATTCAACGCCTAGGAATATACCTGACTAGGAAGAATCTTAAAACCCATGGATTAATATGTCTCCGTAAGAGAATCAAGCGTGTGTACAGCGGCGGAAATGCAGCAGTGAAAATCCGATAAATCCCATTATCAAAATAAATTTCGAAAACAAAACACAAAGACAGTGAAATAGAGAGCAATTGTTAAATAATTCACTCAGGGCATGTGATGCAACCGGGATTGACCACATCTACACACACAGCTGGTTGAGACATAAGGCTGGACACTTCAGGCTGATAGCATTGGTGAGTTTCGGTGAGCAAATGCAGACCCTTTGAAGTCATACTGCATGGTACCCATTCCATGGGTCCCAACTCTCCAGGTTCAAGGGATTCTTCCTCCAGCTAAAACATGCATGGAAAACCCAGAGTATCGTCCACCGTGTGATTGGGAAACGATTTAAAATGCATCTCCGTTTTCGTATCCTGGTCCTCGGGTTCACCATTCCAGATGCTTTCCTAACACTCTCCCCGCTTGGAGATTCAGTGCCTTTAACCTCCTGTTTGGCACAGCTTGCAATTTCTGTGCAAGATGTACAGGAATAGGGAGAACCAATGAGAGACTAGCTGTAGGTGTCTGCACGGGCAAATGTAACGCTCATTTCCCACCAGGAAGAGGAATTAACCAAAGGCTCAGCATGCCCTGCCGGAAACAGATTAGGGCCTGAAGCAATCCTGCGGTTTTGTGCCCAGCTCACAAGAAAGCGAGTTGAAGAAAGGAGCTCAGGGGCACTGAAATTCACAAACCTGCAGAGTTATAAATGACAGCTATCCTCCAAAAATATATTGAAGTAAGCCTGCGAAGGGGACTTGAAAGTAGGGCAGAATTTCAGGAAAACGATTGCAGGGGGTAGACTGGAATTGCCCTGAAAGCATAGGAAAAGAGGCACAATGTCGACAATGATGCACTTGGCCAAAAAGGGCGTATGCGTTTTTTCCTGAATATATTCAGGAAAAAACGCATACGCCCTTTTTGGCCAACCAAGCAAGCCTGTAAAGGAAATCTGCACTACAATGAAGTCTCACTGCCCCACGGGCAAAAGGGCCATCTGAAAAAAAGTGTAAAATCCAGAAAGGTAGGACAGGATATGGAGAACAGGGAGCCTTGTTATGCTGATTGGCAGGATGTAAATTGCCAGCAGCCACCCTGGAGAAGTGTATGGTGTTTCCTGAAACACGTAAGAAACAAAGCAACACAGCCTATGGCACTTCCACTTATGGTCCTATAGCTTACGGAAATTAAAATCAAAAACAGACAGCCACCCCAATATTTGGGACGGCTGTGTTCACAAGAAGCTCGTCTACAGTATCAGGTAAATATCCCAGAAAGCAAAAAATGGATAAAGAAGTTGTGGCACGTACGTACAATGCAATATCACTCAGCAATGAAATCTGTGTCATCAGGCCCGTAGCGGCATAGTGAGTGGATGCAGGTACGGTGATTCTACGTGAACTACGTCACACAGAAAAAGAAACATCATAAGATATCACTAATACACGGAATGTAAACTTGACTACACATGAACTGAATTACAAAACAGAACAAGGTCTCAAATTTAGAAAACCAACTAGTGCTTGCTTATGGGGAAAGGTGCCTTGGGGTGCTGCATAAAACCAGAGACTGAAATTAGCACAGATAACTTTCCATAAGCCAAATATGTAATAGACAAGACCTACTACTTGCTCAACGAAATGGACCCAACACCACATATTCAACGCCTAGGAATATACCTGACTAGGAAGAATCTTAAAACCCATGGATATATATGTCTCCGTAAGAGAATCAAGCGTGTTTAGAGCGGGCGAAATGCAGCAGTGAAAATTCGATAAATCCCATTATCAAAATAAATTTCGAAAACAAAACACAAAGACAGTGAAATAGAGAGCAATTCTTAAATAAATCACTCAGGGCATGTGATGCAACCGGGATTTACCACATCTACACCCAGAGCTGGTTGAGACATAAGGCTGGACACTTCAGGCTGATAGCATTGGTGAGTTTCGGTGAGCAAATGCAGACCCTTTGAAGTCATACTGCATGGTACCCATTCCATGGGTCCCAACTCTCCAGGTTCAAGGGATTCTTCCTCCAGCTAAAACATGCATGGGAAACCCAGAGTATCCTCCACCGTGTGATTGGGAAACGATTTAAAATGCATCTCAGTTTTCGTATCCTGGTTCTCGGGTTCACCATTCCAGATGCCTTACTAAAACTCTCACCGCTTGTAGAGTCAGTGCCTTTAACCTCCTGTTTGGCACAGCTTGCAATTTCTGTGCAAGATGAACAGGAATAGGGAGAACCAATGAGAGACTAGCTGTAGGTGTATGCACGGGCAAATGTAACACTCATTGCCCACCAGGAAGAGGAATTAAACAAAGGCTCAGCGTGCCCTGCCGGAAACAGATTAGGGCCTGAAGCAATCCTGCGGTTTTTTGCCCAGCTCACAAGAAAGCGAGTTGAAGAAAGGAGCTCAGGGGCACTGTAATTCACAAACCTGCAGAGTTATAAATGACAGCTATCCTCGAAAAATATATTGAAGTAAGCCTGCGAAGGGGACTTGAAAGCGGGGCAAAATTTCAGGAAAACGATTGCAGGGGGTAGACTGGAATTGCCCTGAAAGCATAGGAAAAGAGGCACAACGTCGACAATGATGCACTTGGCCAAAAAGAGCGTATGCGTTTTTTCCTGAATATATTCAGGAAAAAACGCATACGCCCTTTTTGGCCAACCAAGCAAGCCTGTAAAGGAAATCTGCACTACAATGAAGTCTCACTGCCCCCCGGGCAAAAGGGCCATCTGAAAAAAGTGTAAAATCCAGAAATGTAGGACAGGATATGGAGAACAGGGAGCCTTGTTATGCTGATTGGCAGGATGTAAATTGCCAGCAGCCACCCTGGAGAAGTGTATGGTGTTTCCTGAAACACGTAAGAAACAAAGCAACACAGCCTATGGCACTTCCACTTATGGTCCTATAGCTTACGGAAATTAAAATCAAAAACAGACAGCCACCCCAATATTTGGGACGGCTGTGTTCACAAGAAGCTCGTCTACACTATCAGGTAAATATCCCAGAAAGCAAAAAATGGATAAAGAAGTTGTGGCACGTACGTGCAATGCAGTATCACTCAGCAATGAAATCTGTGTCATCAGGCCCGTAGCGGCATAGTGAATGGATGCAGGTACGGTGATTCTACGTGAACTACGTCACACAGAAAAAGAAACATCATAAGATATCACTAATACACGGAATGCAAACTTGACTACACATGAACTGAATTACAAAACAGAACAGGGTCTCAAATTTAGAAAACCAACTAGTGCTTGCTTATGGGTAAAGGTGCCATGGGGTGCTGCATAAAACCAGAGACTGAAATTAGCACAGATAACATTCCATAAGCCAAATATGTAATAGACAAGACCTACTCCTTGCTCAACGAAATGGACTCAACACCACATATTCAACGCCTAGGAATATACCTGACTAGGAAGAATCTTAAAACCCATGGATATATATGTCTCCGTAAGAGAATCAAGCGTGTGTACAGCGGCCGAAACGCAGCAGTGAAAATCCGATAAATCCCATTATCAAAATAAATTTCGAAAACAAACACAAAGACAGTGAAATAGAGAGCAATTCTTAAATAATTCACTCAGGGCATGTGATGCAACCGGGATTTACCACATCTACACCCAGAGCTGTTTGAGACATAAGGCTGGACACTTCAGGCTGATAGCATTGTTGAGTTTCGGTGAGCAAATGCAGACCCTTTGAAGTCATACTGCATGGTACCCATTCCATGGGTCCCAACTCTCCAGGTTCAAGGGATTCTTCCTCCAGCTAAAACATGCATGGGAAACCAACAGTATCGTCCACCGTGTGATTGGGAAATGATTGAAAATGCATCTCAGTTTTCGTATCCTGGTCCTCGGGTTCACCATTCCAGATGCTTTACTAACACTCTCCCCGCTTGGAGAGTCAGTGCCTTTAACCTCCTGTTGGGCACAGCTTGCAATTTCTGTGCAAGATGAACAGGAATAGGGAGAACCAATGAGAGACTAGCTGTAGCTGTCTGCACGGGCAAATGTAACGCTCATTGCCCACCAGGAAGAGGAATTAAACAAAGGCTCAGTGTGCCCTGCTGGAAACAGATTAGGGACTGAAGCAATCATGCGGTTTTGTGCCCAGCTCACAAGAAAGCGAGTTGAAGAAAGGAGCTCAGGGGCACTGTACTTCACAAAACTGCAGAGTTATAAATGACAGCTATCCTCCAAAAATATATTGAAGTAAGCCTGTGAAGGGGACTTGAAAGCGGGGCTGAATTTCAGGAAAACGATTGAAGGGGGTAGACTGGAATTGCCCTGAAAGCATAGGAAAAGAGGCAGAACGTCGACAATGATGCACTTGGCCAAAAAGGGCGTATGCGTTTTTTCCTGAATATATTCAGGAAAAAACGCATACGCACTTTTTGGCCAACCAAGCAAGCCTGTAAAGGAAATCTGCACTACAATGAAATCTCACTGCCCCCCCGGGCAAGAGGGCCATCTGAAAAAAGTGTAAAATCCAGAAAGGTAGGACAGGATATGGAGAACAGGGAGCCTTGTTATGCTGATTGGCAGGATGTAAATTGCCAGCAGCCACTCTGGAGAAGTGTATGGTGTTTCCTGAAACACGTAAGAAACAAAGCAACACAGCCTATGGCACTTCCACTTATGGTCTTATAGCTTACGGAAATTAAAATAAAAAACCGACAGCCACCGCAATATTTGGGACGGCTGTGTTCACAAGAAGCTCGTCTACAGTATCAGGTAAATATCCCAGAAAGCAAAAAATGGATAAAGAAGTTGTGGCACGTACGTACAATGCAATATCACTCAGCAATGAAATCTGTGTCATCAGGCCCGTAGCGGCATAGTGAGTGGATGCAGGTACGGTGATTCTACGTGAACTACGTCACACAGAAAAAGAAACATCATAAGATATCACTAATACACGGAATGTAAACTTGACAACACATGAACTGAATTAAAAAACAGAACAGGGTCTCAAATTTAGAAAACCAACTAGTGCTTGCTTATGGGGAAAGGTGCGTTGGGGTGCTGCTAAAACCAGAGACTGAAATTAGCACAGATAACATTCAATAAGCCAAATATGTAATAGACAAGACCTACTCCTTGCTCAACGAAATGGACCCAACACCACATATTCAACGCCTAGGAATATACCTGACTAGGAAGAATCTTAAAACCCATGGATATATATGTCTCCGTAAGAGAATCAAGCGTGTGTACAGCGGCCGAAACGCAGCAGTGAAAATCCGATAAATCCCATTATCAAAATAAATTTCGAAAACAAAACACAAAGACAGTGAAATAGAGAGCAATTCTTAAATAATTCACCGAAGGCATGTGATGCAACCGGGATTGACCACATCTACACCCAGAGCTGGTTGAGACATAAGGCTTGACAGTTCAGCCTGATAGCATTGGTGAGTTTCGGTGAGCAAATGCAGGCCCTTTGAAGTCATACTGCATGGTACCCATTCCATGGGTCCCAACTCTCCAGGTTAAAGGGATTCTTCCTCCAGCTAAAACATGCATGGGAAACCCAGAGTATCGTCCACCGTGTGATTGGGAAACGATTTAAAATGCATCTCAGTTTTCGTATCCTGGTCCTCGGGTTCACCATTCCAGATGCTTTACTAACACTCTCCCCGCTTGGAGAGTCAGTGCGTTTAACCTCCTCTTTGGCACAGCTTGCAATTTCTGTGCAAGATGAACAGGAATAGGGAGAACCAATGAGAGACTAGCTGTAGGTGTCTGCCCGGGAAATGTAACGCTCATTGCCCACCAGGAAGAGGAATTAAACAAAGGCTCAGCGTGCCCTGCTGAAAACAGTTTAGGGCCTGAAGCAATCCTTTGGTTTTGTGCCCAGCTCACAAGAAAGCGAGTTGAAGAAAGGAGCTCAGGGGCACTGTAATTCACAAACCTGCAGAGTTATAAATGACAGCTCTCCTCCAAAAATATATTGAAGTAAGCCTGCGAAGGGGACTTGAAATCGGGGCAGAATTTCAGGAAAACGATTGCAGGGGGTAGACTGGAATTGCCCTGAAAGCATAGGAAAAGAGGCAGAACATCGACAATGATGCACTTGGCCAAAAAGTGCGTATGCGTTTTTTCCTGAATATATTCAGGAAAAAACGCATACGCCCTTTTTGGCCAACCAAGCAAGCCTGTAAAGAAATCTGCACTACAATGAAGTCTCACTGCCCCCCGGGCAAAAGGGCCATCTGAAAAAAGTGTAAAATCCAGAAAGGTAAGACAGGATATGGAGAACAGGGAGCCTTGTTATGCTGATTGGCAGGATGTAAATTGCCAGCAGCCACCCTGGAGAAGTGTATGGTGTTTCCTGAAACACGTAAGAAACAAAGCAACACCGCCTATGGCACTTCCACTTATGGTCCTATAGCTTACGGAAATTAAAATCAAAAACAGACAGCCACCCCAATATTTGGGACGGCTGTGTTCACAAGAAGCTCGTCTACAGTATCAGGTAAATATCCCAGAAAGCAAAACATGGATAAAGAAGTTGTGGCACGTACGTACAATGCAATATCACTCAGCAATGAAATCTGTGTCATCAGGCCCGTAGCGGCATAGTGAGTGGATGCATGTACGGTGATTCTACGTGAACTACGTCACACAGAAAAAGAAACATCATAAGATATCACTAATACACGGAATGTAAACTTGACTACACATGAACTGAATTACAAAAAAGAACAGGGTCTCAAATGTAGAAAACCAACTAGTGCTTGCTTATGGGGAGAGGTGGCTTGGGGTGCTGCATAAAACCAGAGGCTGAAATTAGCACAGATAACTTTCCATAAGCCAAATATGTAATAGACAAGACCTACTCCTTGCTCAACGAAATGGACTCAACACCACATATTCAACGCCTAGGAATATACCTGACTAGGAAGAATCTTAAAACACATGGATTTATATGTCTCCGTAAGAGAATCAAGCGTGTGTACAGCGGCATAAACGCAGCAGTGAAAATCCGATAAATCCCATTATCAAAATAAATTTCAAAAACAAAACACAAAGACAGTGAAATAGAGAGCAATTCTTAAACAATTCACTCAGGGCATGTGATGCAACCGGGATTGACCACTTCTACACCCAGAGCTGGTTGAGACATAAGGCTGGACACTTCAGGCTGATAGCATTGGTGAGTTTCGGTGAGCAAATGCAGACCCTTTGAAGTCATACTGCATGGTACCCATTCCATGGGTCCCAACTCTCCAGGTTCAAGGGATTCTTCCTCCAGCTAAAACATGCATGGGAAACCCAGAGTATCGTCCACCGTGTGATTGGGAAACGATTTAAAATGCATCTCAGTTTTCGTATCCTGGTCCTCGGGTTCACCATTCCAGATGCTTTACTAACACTCTCCCCGCTTGGAGAGTCAGTGCCTTTAACCTCCTCTTTGGCACAGCTTGCAATTTCTGTGCAAGATGAACAGGAATAGGGAGAACCAATGAGAGACTAGCTGTAGGTGTCTGCACGGGCAAATGTAATGCTCATTTCCCACCAGGAAGAGGAATTAACCAAACGCTCAGCGTGCCCTGCTGGAAAGAGATTAGTGCCTGAAGCAATCCTGCGGTTTTGTGCCCAGCTCACAAGAAAGCGAGTTGAAGAAAGGAGCTCAGGGGCACTGTAATTCACAAACCTGCAGAGTTATAAATGACAGCTATCCTCCAAAAATATATTGAAGTAAGCCTGCAAAGGGGACTTGAAAGCGGGGCAGAAATTCAGGAAAACGATTGAAGGGTTAAACTGGAATTGCACTTAAAGAATAGGAAAAGAGGCAGAACGTCGATAATGATGCACTTGTCCAAAAAGTGCGGATGCTTTTTTCCCTAAATATATTCAGAAAAAAACGCATACGCACTTTTTGGCCAACCAAGAAGCTTGTAAATAAACCTGCACTACAATGAAATCTCAGTGCCCCCCAGGGCAAAAGGGCCATTTAAAAAAATTGTAAAATCCAGAAACGGAGGACAGGCAATGGAAAACAGGGATCCTTATTATGCTGATGCATATGATGTAAATTGCCGACAGCCATTCTGGAGAAGTGTTATGTGTTTCCTGAAACACGTAAGAAACAAAGCAACACAGCCTATGGCACTTCCACTTATGGTCCTACAGCTTAGGGAAATTAAAATCAAAAACACCCAGCCACCTCAAAGTTTGGGACCTCTCTGTTCACAAGAACCTCGTTTACAGTACCAGGTAAATATCTCAGAGAGCAAACAATGGATAAAGAAGTTTTGGTACGTACGTACAATGGAATATCACTCAGCAATGAAATCTGTGTCATCAGGCCCGTAGTGGCATAGTGAGTGGATACAGGTATGGTGATTCTACGTGAAATAAGTCACACATAAAAAGAAACATCATAAAATATCACTAATACACAGTATGTAAACTTGACTACACATGAACTGAATTACAAAACAGAACAGTCTCAAATTTAGAAAACCAACTTGTGCTTTCTTATGGAGAAAGGTGCGTTGGAGTGCTGCATAAAACCAGAGACTGAAATTAGCACAGATACCGTTCCATAAGCCAAATATGTAATAGACAAGACCTACTCCTTGCTCAATGAAATGGACTCAACACCACATATTCAACGCCTAGGAATATACCTGACTAGGAAGAATCTTAGAACCCGTGGATATTTATGTCTCCGTAAGAGAATCAAGAGTGTGTACAGCGGCATTAATGCAGCAGTGAAAATCCGATAAATCCCAGTGTCAAAAAAAATTTCAAAAACAAAACACAATGACAGTGGAATAGAGAGCAATTCTTAAATAACTCACACAGGGCATGTGATGCAACCTGGTTTACCACATCTACACCCAGAGCTGGGTGAGAGATAAGGCTGGACCCTTTGGGCTGATAGCATTGGTGAGGTTCAGTGAGCAAATGCAGACCCTTTGATGTCATACTGCCTGGTACCCATTCCATGGTTCCCAACTCTCCAGGTTCAAGGGATTCTTCCTTCTGCTAAAATTTGCATGGGAAACCCAGAGTATGCTCCACCGTGTGACTGGGAAACCTTTTTACATGCATGTCTGTTTTCGTCCCCTGGTACTCAGGTTCACCATTCCAGACCCTTTTCTTACACTCTCCCCATTTGGAGAGTCAGTGCCTTTAACCTCCTGTTTGGCACTGTTTGCAATTTCTGCGCAAGATGAACAGGAATAAGGAGAACCAATGGGAGACTATCTGTAGGTGTGTGCACGGGCAAATATTTTTTTTAACATCTTTATTGGGGTATAATTGCTTTACAATGGTGTGTTAGTTTTTGCTTTATAACAAAGTGAATCAGCTATACATATACATATGCTCCCTGTGTCTTCCCTCTTGTGTCTCCCTCCCTCCCTCTCTCCCCCTTCCACCCCTCCAGGCTGTCCCAACACCCCGAGCTAATATCCCTGTGCCTTGCGGCTGCTTCCCCCTTGCTATCGATCTTACTACATTTGTTAGTGTGTATATGTCCATGACTCTCTCTCGCCCTGTCAAAACTCACCATTCCCCCTCCCCATATCCTCAATTCCGTTCTCCAGTAGGTCTGCGCCTCTATTCCTGTCTTATCCCTAGGTTCTTCATGACATTTTTTTCCTTTAAATTCCATATATATGTGTTAGCATACGCTATTTGTCTTTTTCTTTCTGACTTACTTCACTCTGTATGACAGACTCTAGGTCTATCCATCTCATTACAAATAACTCAGTTTCATTTCTTTTTAAGGCTGAGTAATATTCCATTGTGTATATGTGCCACATCTTCTTTATCCATTCGTCCGATGATGGGCGCTTAGGTTCTTTCCATCTCCGGGCTATTGTAAATAGAACTGCAATGAACATTTTGGTACATGACTCTTTTTGAATTTTGGTTTTCTCAGGGTATATGCCCAGTATGCACGGGCAATTTTAACACTCATTTCCCAACAGGAAAAGGAATTAACCAAAGGCTCAGCATGCCGTGCTGGAACAAGATTAGGGCCTGAAGCAATCCTGCGGTTTTGTGGCCAGCTCACAAGAAAGTGAGTTGAGGAAAGGAGCTCAGGGGCACTGTCATTCACATACCTGCAGACTTATAAATGACAGAAATCGTACAAAAATATATTGAATTAAGGCTGCGAAGAGGACTTGAAAGTGGGGCAGAATTGCTGGAATCCGATTTCAGGAGGTAGACGTGAATTGCTCTGAAAGCATAAGAGAAGTGGCAGAACCTCGTCAATGAAGCACTTGGCCAAAAAGGGCATATGCATTTTTTCCAGGGCCATCATTCACGGGAGTAGGAGGCTCCCAGCATGCTCCAGTGGCCAACAGAGGACCCACGTCGCCAAGGCGATGTGAGCTAGCCAGGCAGGAGTGACCTGACATCAGAGGGCCCACCTCACAGAATGGTAGGGAACCCAGCCAGGATCAGACTCTCCCCAGAGGGCCCACATCACCAAGGTGATGGGAACCAGGCAGGAGTGTCCTCACACCCGTGGGGCCACATCATCAAAAGTTGAGGTACCCAGCACATGTGGCCTCAAACCAGAGGACCCACATCACCATGGGTTTCAGAGTGAGGCAGGCAGGATTAACCTCACAACACATGTCCCATTGTATACAAAAGGTGTGGAAACCAGCAGTTGGATCTTCCTTGCAGGCGGCCCAGAGCACTGAGGCTATGAGATCCAGGCCGGCATGAACTCACAACAGAGGGCCCTCATTGTGATTCTGTAAGCAACCCAGCCGTTGTGACCTCAGAGCAGAAGGCCCACATCCCCATGGGGAAGGGAAACAAGCAGGAGTGTCATCGCAAGAGTGGGCACACATGAAAAAATGTGGGGAGCCCAGCAATTAGTGCCTGATGCCAGAGGGCCCTCATCACCGAGGGGCGGTGGCTCCCAGCCAGCTCCGACTGCTACCAGAGGGGCGACGTCGCCAATGCGGAGTGCGACAACCAGGCAGGAGTGACCTCAGAGCAGAGGGTCAACCTCACAGAAGTGTGAAGAACTAAAGAGGATCAGATTCTCACCAGAGGGCCCACATCACCAAGGGAATGGGAACCAGGCAGGAGTGTCCTCACACTAGTGGGGCCACATCACCGAAAAGTGAGGGACCCAGCACACGTGGCCTCAAACCAGAGGACACACATCACAAGGGAGCTGGGATTGAGGCAGGCAGGAGGAGCCTCAAAACAGAGGGACCATAGAATTAAAGAGGTGAAGAATCCCGCAGTTGGAACCTCCCAGCAGGCGGCCAGGAGCAGCGAGACTATGGGATCCAGGCCGGAGTGATCTCACACCAGAGGGCCGTCATCATGAAACTGTGAGCAACCTAGGCGTTGGGATCTCAGAGCAGAAGGCCCACATTCCCATGGGGTTGGGAACCTGTCAGAAGTGTACTCGCACCACAGGGCACACATCAGAGAATTTAGGGAACCCAGGAGTTAGGGCCTGACGCCAGAGGGCCCTCATTACCAAGGGGAGGAGACTCCAATCAGGCACCAACACCCAACTGAGGTCCCACGTCGCCAAGGTGACGTGTGACAGCCAGGTAGGAGTGACCTCACCGCAGAGGGCCTACCTCACAGAAGGGTGAGGAACACAGCCAGGATAAGACTCTCACCAGAGGGCCCACATCACCAAGGTGATCAGAACCAGGCAGGAGAGTCTTCACACCAGTGTGGCCACATCATAGAAAGGTGAGGAACCCAGCACATGTGGCCTAAACCAGAAGACCCACATCTCCAAGGGGCTCGGAATGAGGCAGGCAGGAGTAGCCTCACAACACAGGGCCCATAGAATAAAAAAGCTGAGGAATCCAGCAATGGGAACCTCCCAGCAGGCGGCCAAGAGCACCAAGTCTATGTGATTCAGGCCGCAGTAAACTCACAGCAGAGGGTCCACATCATGAAACTGCGAGCAACCCAGCCATTTGGACCTCAGAGCAGAAGGTCCACATCCCCAAGGTGTTGGGAGCATGGCAGGAGTGTCCTCGCACCACTTAGCACATATCAGAAAATGTGGGTACCCAGCAGTTAGGGCCTGACGCCAGAGGGCCCTTATCACTGAGGGGAGGAGGCTCCCAGCATGTTCCAACTACCACAAGAGGGCCCACGTCGCCAAGGCGGGGTGTGCCAGCCAGGCAGGAGTGACCTCACAGCAGACGGCCCACCTCAAAGAAGTGTGAGGAACCCAACCAGGATCAGACTCTCACCAGAGGGCCCATATCACCAAGGGGACGGGAACCAGGCACGAGTGTCCTCACACCAGTGGGGCCACATCACTAAAAGATGAGGAAACTGGCACATGTGGCCACAAACCAGAGGACCTACATCACCAAGGGGCTGGGAGTGACACAGGCAGGAGGAGCCTCCCAACACAGGGCCCAAAGAATAAAAAAGGTGAGGAACCCAGCAGTTGGAACTTCCCAGCAGGCGGCCCAGAGTACAGAGGCTATGGGATCTAGGAATGAGTGAACTAACACCAGAGAGCTAACATCAGGAAACTGTGAGCAACCCAGTCGTTGGAACCTCAGAGCAGAAGGCCCATATCGCCATGGGGATGGGAACATTTCACGAGTGTCCTGGCATCACTGGGCTCACATCAGAAAACCTGGGGAACCCAGCAGTTAGAGCCTGACGCCAGAGGGACCTCATCACCGAGGACAGGAGTCTCCAAAAGGATCCAACTGCCACCAGAGGGCCGACGTCACCAAGGCAATGGGAGCAAGCCAGGCAGGAGTTACCTCAGAGCACAGGGCCCACCTCACAGAACGGTAAGGAACCCAGCCAGGATCAGACTCTCACCAGAGGGGCCACATCACCAAGGGGCTGGGAAACAGGCACGAGTGTCCTCACACCATTGGGGCCACATCATCGAAAGGTGAGGGACCCAGCACACGTGGCCTCACACCAGAGGACACACATCACAACGGGGCTGGGATTGAGGCAGGCAGGAGGGCCCATAGAATAAAAAAGGTGAGGAATCCCGCAGTTGGAACCTCCCAGCAGGCGCCCAGGAGCAGCAAGCCTATGGGATCTAGGCCGGAATGAACGCACATCAGAGGGCCCTCATCATGAAACTGTGAGCACCCCAGCCGTTGGGACCTCAGAGCAGAAGGCCCAAATTCCCATGGGGTTGGGAACCTGACAGGAGTGTACTCGCACCACAGGTCGCACATCTGCAAATTTTGGGAGCCCAGGAGTTAGGGTCTGACGCAAGAGGGCCCTCATTACCGAGGGACGGAGACTCGCAGCAGACACCAACTCCCAACTGAGGGCCCACGTCACCAAGGTGATGTGTGCCAGCCAGGCAGGAGTGACCTCACCGCAGAGGGCCTACCTCACAGAAGGGTGAGGAAACCAGCCAGGATAAGACTCTCACCAGAGGGCCCACATCACCAAGGGGATCGGAACCAGGCAGGAGGGTCCTCACACCAGTGTGGCCACATTATAGAAAGGTGAGGAACCCAGAACATGTGGCCTAAAACAGGGGACCCACATCTCCAAGGGGCTAGGAGTGAGGCAAGCAGGAGTATCCTCACAAAACAGAGCCCACAGAATAAAAGTTGTGAGGAATCCAGCAGTTGGAACCGGCCAGTAGGCCGCCCAGAGCACAGAGTCTATGGGATCCAGGCCACAGCAAACTCACAGCAGAGGTCCCACATCATGAAACTGTGAGCAACCCAGCGGATGGGACCTCAGAGCAGAAGGCCCACATCCCTATGGGGATGGAAACCTGACAGGAGTGTCCTCGGCCCACTTCCACGAATCAGAAAATGTGGGAACCCAGCAGTTAGGACCTGAGGCCAGAGGACCCTCATCACCGAGGGGAGGAGGCTCCCAGCAGGCTCTAACTGCCACCATAAGGCCGATGTCACCAAGGCGGGGTGTGCCAACCAGGCAGGAGTGACCTCAGAGCAGAAAGCCCACCTCACAGAAGTGTGAGGAACCCAACAAGGATCAGACTGTCACCAGAGGGCCAACATCACCAAGGGAATGGGAACCAGGCAGGAGTGTCCTCACACCAGTGGGGCTACATCACCATAATTTGAGGGACCCAGCACACGTGGCCTCAAACCTGAGGACACACATCACCAAGGGGCTGGGAGTGAGGCAGGCCAGAGGATCCTCAAAACAGAGGGACCATAGAATAAAAAAGGTGAGGAATCCCACAGTTGGAACCTCCGGCAGGCAGCCAGGAGCAGCGAGGCTATGGGATCTAGGCAGGAGTGAACTCACACCAGAGGGCCCTCATCATGAAACTGTGAGCAACACAGCCGTTGGGACCTCAGAGCAGAAGGCTCACATCCCCATGGGGATGGGAACCTGGCAGGAGTGTCCTTGCACCACTTAGCACGAATCAGAAAATGTGGGAACCCAGCAGTTAGGGCCTGAGGCCAGAGGGCCCTCATCACTGAGGGGAGGAGGCTCCCAGCAGGCTCCAACTGCCACCATATGGCCGACGTTGCCAAGGCGGGGTGTGCCAGCCAGGCAGGAGTGACCTCAGAGCAGAGGGCCCACCTCACAGAAGGGTGAGGAACCTAACCAGGATCAGACTCTCACCAGAGGGCCAACATCACCAAGGTGATGGGAACCAGGCAAGACTGTCCTAACAGCAGTGGGGCCAACATCACCAAGGGAATGGGAACCAGGCAAGAGTGTCCTCACACCAGTGTGGCCACATTATAGAAAGGTGAGGAACACAGCACATGTGGCCTCAAACAAGGGGACACACATCACGAAGGGGCTGGGAGTGAGGCATGCAGGAGGAGACGCACAACCGAGGGCCCATAGAATAAAAAAGGTGAGGAATCGAGAAGTTGGAAACTCCAAGCTGGAGGCCCAGAACACTGACACTATGGGATACAGGCCAGAGTGAACACACAGCAAAGGGCCCACATCATGAAACTGTGAGCAACCCAGCAGTTGGGACCACAGAACAGAAGTCCCACATGCCCATGGGGATGGGAACCTGGCAGGAGTGACTCGCACCACTGGGCACACATCAGAAAATGTGTGGAGCCCAGCACTTAGGGCCTGACACCAGAAGGCCCTCATCACTGAGGGGAGGAGGCCCCAGCACACTCCAACTGCCACCAGAGGGTCCACATCACCAAGGCGACGTGCGCCAGCCAGGCAGGATTGACCTCACAGCAGAGGGCCCACATCATGAAAGTGTGAGCAACCCAGCCGTTAGGACCTCAGAACAGAAGGCCCACACGCTCATGAGGATGGGAACCTGGCAGGAGTGCCCTCGTACCACTTAGCACGTATCAGAAAATGTGGGAACCCCGCCATTAGGGTCTGACGCCAGAGGGCCTCATCACCGCGGGAAGGAGGCTCCCAGCAGGCTCCAACTGCCACCAGGGTGCCGAAGTCAACAAGGCGGGTTGTGCCAGCCAGGCAGGAGTGACCTCAGAGAAGAGGGCTCACCTCACGGATGTGTGAGGAACCCAACCAGGATCAGAGTCTCACCAGAGGGCCCACATCACCAAGGGGATGGGAACCAGGCAGGAGTGTCCACACACCAGTGGGGCCACATCATCAAAAGATGAGGAACCCATCACATATGGCCTCAAACCTGAGGACATACATCACCATGTGGCTGGGAGTGAGGCAGGTATCTGGAGGGGCACATTTAACTCTAATTTCCCACCAGGAAGAGGAATTAACCAAAGGCTCAGAGTGCCGTGCTGGACCCTGATTATGGCCTGAAGCAAACCTGCAGTTTTGTGGCCAGCTTACAAGGAAGCGAGTTAAGAAAGGAGCTCAGGGGCACTGTAATTCACAAACCTGCAGAGATAAATGACAGCTATTGGCAAAAATATATCGAAGTAAGTCTGCAAAGAGGACTTGAAAACGAGGCAGAATTGCAGGAATCATATTTCAAGAGGTAGATTGGAATTGCATTTAAAGCATATGAAAAGTGGCAGATCTTTGACAGTGATGCACATGGACAAAAAGTGCGTATACATTTTTCCTGAATATATTCAGGAAAAAACGCATATGAACATTTTGGCCAACCAAGCACTCCAGCAATGGAAATCCACACTACAATGAAGTCACATTTCCCATTCGTCAAAAAGGCCATCTGAATAAAGTGTAAAAACCAGAAACACAGGACAGGCCATGGAGAACAGGGAGCTGTGTTATGCTGATGGGCGGGATGTAAATTGCCAACAGACACTCTAGAGATGTTCATGGTGTATCCTGAAACATCTAAAAAACAAAGCTACAGAGCCTAGGGCACTTCCACTTTTGGCCCTATAGCTTAGGAAAATTAAAATCAACAAGACACAGCCAACACAAAATTTAGGGCTGCTGTGTTTACAAGAACCTCGAGTCCAGTACAAATTAAATATCCCAGAAAGAAAAAAATGGATAAAGAAGTTGTGCTACTTACGTACAACGGAATATCACTCAGCAGTGAAATCAATGTCATCAGGCCTGTAGCAGCAAATTGAGTGGATTTAATTATGATGATTCTAAGAGAAATATATCACACAAAGAAAGATAATTATCATAAGATATCACTAATAGAGGGAGTGTAAACTTGGCTACACATAAACTGAATTACAAAACCGAACAGAGTCTCACATTTAGATAAAAACCTTATGCTTGCTTAAGGGGAAAGTTGAGTTGGGCTGCTGTATAAAAACAGATTGAAATTAGCACACATACCATTCCATAAGCCAAATACGTAATAAACAAGACCTACTCTTTGCTCAACGAAATAGACTCATCCATGGTGTATCACCTCACACCTATTAGAATGGGCATCATCAGAAAATCTACAAACAACAAATGCTGGAAACGGTGTGGAGATAAGGAATCCTCTTCCACTATTGTTGGGAACGTAAATTGATACAGTCACTGTGGAGAACATTATGGAGTTTCTTATAAAACTAAGAATAGAATTACCATATGATACAGCAATCCCTCTACTGGGCATATACCCAGACAAAACCATAAATCAAAAAGAGACATTCACCACAATGTTCATTGCATCACTATTTACACTATCCAGGAAATGGAAGCAACCTAAATGCCCACAGACAGACGAATGCATAAAGATGTGGTACATATATAAAATGGAATATTACTAAGCCATAAAAAGGAATGAAATTGGGACATTTGTAGAGACGTTGATGGATCTAGAGACTGTCATACAGAGTGAAGTAAGTCAGAAAGAGAAAAACAAATCTTGTATATTAATGCATATATGTGGAACCTAGAAAAATTGTACAGATGAACCGTTTTGCAAGGCAGAAATAGAGCAATACATGTATACAACAAACGTATGGACAACAAGGGGGGAAAGCTGTTGGGGATGGTGGTGGGAGGAGTTGAGATATTGGGATTGGTATGTATACATTTATATGTATAAAGTAGATAACCAAAAACAACCTGCTGTATAAAAATATAAAATTAAATTCAAAATAAAAAAATAAAATTAAAAAAAGTAAAACAGAAAAATATTCTTCCCTTCACATACATGTATTTATATGAATAAATTATTTCCATGCTTATATCTGTAAATACACAAAAGAGGAATAAAATCTACCTTGAACCAAAAACGAAAAAAAGATAAAAAAGAACAGAACCCACCAGTTACACAGAGGAAAACCGTTTCAGGGCACTTGCTCCAATTGCAAACAATTCTGAAGTTGGTCAGTGGTGGGGAATCATCTCCCGTTCAGCCAGCATGCTCCTCGCAACAAGCGTCCTCACTGCAAAGCTGGTGGACCGTGCCGAGGTATCTGTGAGTAAACGTGGGCCGAGCCCCAGGCCAGCTGCTGCTGAAATGTTCCCACCCTTCCAAGGCTAAACACCTGAATATGTACAAGGACTTGAAAACCTAGAGGAAGGGCCATGGAGCCACATGAGGGACAGCATGCCAGCCGACTTGGTGCCTGCAGGCCAGCCAGGATGGTCCTGGCCCTGGGTGCTCTTCTGGAAGCTCTCCATTTCCCTGCCTGAGATACCCCTGCTGTCCCGGCCCCCACTGCTTTCTTCCTTCCTCACCTGTGCCCAGGGAGAAATTCCAGCGGCAGGTGTGGGTGACACATCCTCTTCTTTAGCAGGTAGCATCTTGGCAACTGCTGCAGAAAGTCCAGCAGAGCCCCACTCACACTGGGACACCCACAAAGCCGTGGCCTCTCACTCCCTCCCACCAGCCCAGCCCCGAGACTGCTGACAGGGCAGAGAAAATGGCGTCAGGCACAGCTGCAGGGGCTCTTGCTGCCTGGAGCGGTGTTTATATTGATCTCAACCCAGGCACACCTGGGGAGGGCTGGCCGGCACGGTCAGGCTTCCCAAGCCAGCCAATAATCACCCCTCAGGGGCTCACAGTTGCTGAAAATGGAACTTGCTGAATTGGCCAGGTCCAAGGAACAGGTGTGGGCTCCTGAGAGTCAGGATAGACAAGGGGCTGCAGCTCTGGCTTGTTTTCTAATTATATTATCTGGCCCATGAGTGGGAGACAACTTCAAGAAAACCCTCTCCTAATGAGAGGAACCCAGGAGTCAGGGAGAGGAGGGGTGGGTGGTGGTTGGAGACAGAGGCCTGGTGCCCCGGGTGCAGTGGAAGTCTCTGGAAGACCAGGTGGAGGAGGCCGCACAGAGTGATGCCCAGGGTCACAGACCTGTCAGAGCTGCTGTTAGTTAGTTCAAGTCCTGCTCTGAGGTGCTCTGTGTCAGATCTGAGCGACAGGTGAGCTGGGAGTGCTCTGCAATGAGGGCTATGTGCACGGTTCCTGTGTGCCCAGCCCTGCCAAGGTACCTGCAAGGGTAGCTCTGTATCCTGGGAGGGGCCTGACCACGGGAGCCCCATGGACTGCAGAGGACCTGCCCAGGGAATCCCATATCCTGGGAGGGGCCTGAACACGAGAGCCCCGTGGGCTGGGGTGGGGGTAGGGTACCTGCCCAGGTGAGCTCCATATCCTGGGATTGGCCTGACCTCGAGAGCCCCATGGGCTGCTGGAGTCCTGGTAAAGGATGTCAGGACAGTCAGTGAAGCCACTGAGGATATACCTCCAGTAGTTCCTAAATCCTACACCCTGCTGGTCATTCTACCAACCACCAGGACTTGGTATTCTGTATTAGTCTTCACTGATGCCTTCTTTTGTATTCCATTAGTCCCAGAGTCACAAGAAATTTTGGCTTGTGAGTGACAGGACTCAACATACAACTAAAACAATACTTCCAGGCTGTCTTGCCCCAAGGGTTCAAAAATTCCCACACCATCTTTGGGGAAAGCTCAGCTAAAGACCTAAAAGTTCTACCTCTGGAAAAGGAAACACTCCTTCAATATTCAGACGACATTCTGATCGCCAGCCCTACTAAGGAGGCCTCAGAACTACCAAGCCAATAAAGGATAGAAGTTGTCCACGAAAAAGCTCAAGTATCACAGACTACGGTGACCTGCCTGGGCTTCATTCTCACAGAAGGTCGGAGAAGCCCATCCCAGGAAAGGGAAGAAACAATTTACAGCCTTACCCCTTTCTGAAACTAGAAGACAGCTTAGGGGTTCCTGGGGAAGCCAGGGTTTCCTGCCTCTGGATCCCTAACTACAGTCTACTAGCTGGGCCTCTATATGAAACACTGAAAGGAAAAGATGATGATCCTTTTGAATAGAATCCAGAAGTGGCCTTTCAAGAATGGAAAGAGCAGTCAATTCAGACCCTTGCCCTGGAACTCCCTAATTTAGCTAAACCCTTTGACCTTTACATTCCTGGTGAAAGGTGAATCGCCATTGGAGTATTAGTGCAAAAACTGGGACCACTTGAAATGGAACAATGCAAGAATGCCATCCAGGTAGGATAAACTATGGTCACCAAGGGGCTTGGCCCACCGCCACATCTGGCCAAGATACTGGTGGTATCTGAAAACCTGGAAATCAGCAGCCCAAAAGGCCACCTCCCTTCTAAGGGAAACGGACCCCACGTGGTGATCCTAACCCCCAACCATGCCCTGAAGTTGCAGGGTTTGCTCCATGGGCACACTGACCTCGATTGAGGAGGCCCTCCAACTCCAACCTCCAGAGAGATAACCGGGGGCAACGGGGCACCATGACGACCCGTGTGACCATCACTTGACCTGGAGTTTCTCTCATAAAACAACAAGAGTGTGTCCCAAAAGAGTAGACTACTGCTTGCAGTACTTACTGTACCCAGAGGGGAGCTAATAATCTTGGCGGGGGAACCGTATATCATGCTGTCACCATAGAAAAGCCTACAGACACCCTGATGATGGTGGCCAATAAGACCGGCTGGACTCCTGTTTACTTCCAAAGGCTCTTGACTCAGTGACCATCATGATCCTTCATCACCACTGACCCTGGACTGTCTGGGAGCTGAGCGGGCAGGATCCTGACACCTGGTGCTGTTTTTACGTTAATTCAGGGGCCTAATGGAAGAAAGCGCAGACTGTTGGTCAGAGCATCTAGGCTGGCAGAAACGGTCAGTCAGAGCATCTAGGCTGGCAGAAACGGTCAGCCTAAGGTGGCCGAACAAATGTGGGGCGGAGTGAAACTGGACCTCACAGCGCCACTGCACATCTCCTTTCTGGACCCTTAAAGGTCATTAGAATCTATAACACTTCCAATACTGGTGCTCAGGTGGACGAGCAGGGAGGCAGGAGGCCTGGGGACAATCAACGTCACCTGGAGGCTGCTGGGGAGAAGTTCTGACCCTCGCCCACGGGTATGAAGCCTCCTAACTCAGCACTCAGCAGTTACAGAAGAAGGGTCTGCACCCGCAGCACTCCAAGAATGAGGAAAGGGACAAAAGGCAGAAGAGAAGTTTGTCCCAGGCAAAGCCCCTTAAAAATGCCTGGGAGATAAAAATAGAATCTGGGCAATAAAATAAAGTCTAACCATTTTTATCCTTTGTGCTTTGTCTAATTTCAGGTGCTCCTAGTGTCCCGCATACAGAGGTTCCACACCCGGCACTTCAGACCAGATTTCCTAGAGCAGAATGGCTCGATGACACTTCAGCTCCTGGGGCCCAGTTCAGACTCCGTGACATAGAGCCTGAGCTGCAGCCAACCAGGTCCTCGAGAGCTCAGCCCCCTCCCTCCCAGTGACTCTGACAGGATCTCTACACAGCAGCCCAGCCCACAGCCCACAGGGTAGCACCTCTCCATTCTCTGATCAAAATATAAAGTTTCCTTTGCTTTTGAACCAAACTCAGTCTCGATCTATTGGCTCCAATGACACTGGGCAGGGGGACACTTGTTGGCGTCCACTCTGGAGGATCAGTAACAGAATTTGAGAACATTGTAACTTCAATGAACAGATGTGTGAGCCAAACTGTAATTAACATAGAACAGTGTATAAGGCTCGGGTAAAATAAGATGTTTCTAACACTTCCATTTGATATTTCCATCACTTTCTTATAAGCAAGTTCAGTGAAAAGGTTTGTCTTCTTTGTCAGGTCAATATTAGAGAAACAAAGTGATTTCTTTCCAAGGATGTACATCTAATAATCTTGGTTAAAGCTTCAATCTTGTTTTAAATGCTTTTGCATTGAAAATGATACCTCTCTTTCAGCTCCCCCATTTCTGAGAAGCATAAAATCTTATAATTTATTATTACCAAAGGGAAATGGTAGGAGGAGGGATAAATTAACAGTTTGGGATTAACACATACACACTGCTATGTATGAAATCATCAGCAAGGAACTACTGTATAGCACAGGGAACTACACTCAATATTTTGCAATAACCTATAAGGGGAAATGATCTGAAAAAGAATAGATATTTTTATTGACATCATCCATCAATGACAGTAAAAATGGAATCTAAGGGAAGACAGTGGTGAGTGCTTCTGACCCTGAAGACTTCAATCATCTAAAGTTTGGACTCTGCCTACTTCCCAAGGCCCTTAATGAACATATGTGTAGCCGTAGCTTAAAAAATTCCCCAGTTTGGGTTGCGGAGAGACACTGATATTGAAAATCCCCTGGTGTTCTCCTCACATGAATGGGACCCTTCCTACACCTAAAACATGCCTGTCACACCCAGAGGATGGTATACCGTCTGATCGGGAAAAGTTTGGTAAAGGCATCTCATCTCCTCATCTCTTGGTGCTAGGGTTCACCACTCCAGCGTCTTTACTAACAGTCTCCCCACTTGGAGATGTCAGCACTGTCAACATCCTGTTGCATACAGTTTGGAATTTGTCCAGAGGATGAAGCAGAAGGAGGAGGAACAATGAGAGACAAGTCCTAGGTGTTCGGACAGGCACATGCCACTCTAATTTCCAATCAGGAAGACGAATTGACCAAAGGCTAGGGTTGCCCATGGAAACAGAATAGGGCTTGAGGAATCCTGATGCTTTGTGGCCAGTTCCCATAAACACAAGTTGGAAAATGGAACTCAGGGGCACTAAAATTCATGAAACTGCAGAATTGAAAATATCTATCACTGAAAAATGTCTTGAGGAAAGTCAGAGAAAAGGACTTGTAAGCAACGGAGAATGGCAGGAAAGGGATTGGAAGAGGTAGAAAGGACTCGCCATTAAGCACAAGAAAAGGGGCTGAACATTGCCAACATTGCAGTTGGCCAAAAAGGGTGTATGCGTCTTTTTCTGTATATATTCAAGAAAAGGGCATACACTTTTTTAGCCAACCAAACAGGTGGGCACTGGAAATCAATACTACAAAACATATCACTTTGCATCAGTCAGAAGAGCCGTCCTCATAAAGTGTAAACACCAGAAATGCAGGACAGGGCAAGGAGAAAAGGGAGCCCTGTGAGTCTTATAGTGGAAATGTATATTGCCAACGGTCACTCTGGATAAGTCTATTGTGTTTACTAAAGCATCTAAAAAATGAGCTACCGAGCACAGGGCACTTGCACTCATGGACGTATATCTTGGGAAAAACAAAAATCGAGAGGACACAGGCACCCCAATGTTTACCACCTCTCTGTTTAAAAGATCCTCGACTAGGATATAACTTAAAGTATCTGCAGAGAAAAAACGGACAGAGATGTGGTGCTTATGTAGAGTGGAATATTACTCAGCCTGGAAATCAATGAAATACGGCCAGTTATAACAACTCAAGAGGAGTTACGTGTGATCATTCGAAGTCACATAATTCAAAAAGAAAAAGACATAAGATATCACTAATACATGGAATGTTAACATGGCTACACATGAACTGAATTACAAAAGAGAAGAGGGTTTCAAATTAAGAAAACCAACTTATGCTTCCTTAAGGGGAAAGGTGAGTTGGGGTGCTGCATAAAACCAGAGATTGAAATTAGCACAGATACCATTCCATAAGCCAAATATGTAATAGTCAAGACCTACTCCTTGCTCAACGAAATGGACTCCACACGCCATATTCAATGCCTAAGAATATACCGGATTAGTAAGAATCTTAAAACCCATGGACTTATATGTCTCCGTAACAGAATCAAGCGCGTGTACAGTGCCATAAACGAAGCAGTGAAAATCCGATAAATCCCATTATTAAAATAAATTTCAAAAACAAAACACAATGACAGTGAAATAGGAAGCAATTCTTAAATAATTCACTCAGGGCATGTGATGCAACCTGGATTTACCACATCTACACCCAGAGCTGGTTGAGACATAAGGCTGGACACTTCAGGCTGATAGCATTGGTGAGTTTCGGTGAACAAATGCAGATCCTTTGAAGTCATACTGCATGGTACCCATTCCAAGGGTCCCAACTCTCCAGGTTCAAGGGATTCTTTCTTCAGCTAAAACATGCATGGGAAACGGCGAGTATGGTCCACCGTGTGATTAGGAAACGATTTAAAATGCACCTCAGTTTTCGTATCCTGGTCCTCGGGTTCACCATTCCAGACGGTTTACTAACACTCTCCCGGCTTGGAGAGTCAGGGCCTTTAACCTCCTGTTTGGCACAGCTTGCAATTTCTGCGCAAGATGAACAGGAATAGGGAGAACCAATGAGAGACTAGCTATAGGTGTCTGCACGGGCAAATGTAAGGCTCATTTCCCACCAGGAAGAGGAATTAACCAAAGGCTCAGCGTGCCCTGGCGGAAACAGATTAGGGCCGGAAGCAATCCTGCGGTTTTGTGCCCAGCTCACAAGAAAGGAAGTTGAAGAAAGGAGCTCAGGGGCACTGTAATTCACAAACCTGCAGAGTTATAAATGACAGCTATCCTCCAAAAATATATTGAAGTAAGCCTGCGAAGGGGACTTGAAAGCGGGACAGAATTTCAGGAAAACGATTGCAGGGGGTAGACTGGAATTGCCCAGAAAGCATAGGAAAAGAGGCAGAACGTCGACAATGGTGCACTTGGCCAAAAAGTGCGTATGCATTTTTTCCTGAATATATTCAGGAAAAAACGCATACGCCCTTTTTCGCAAACCAAGCAAGCCTGTAAAGGAAATCTGCACTACAATGAAGTCTAAGTGCCACCTGGGCAAAAGGGCCATCTGAAAAAATTGTAAAATCCAGAAAGGTAGGACAGGATATGGAGAACAGGGAGCCTTGTTATGCTGATTGGCAGGATGTAAATTGCCAACAGCCACCCTGGAGAAGTGTATGGTGTTTCCTGAAACCCATAAGAAACAAAGCAACACAGCCTATGGCACTTCCACTTATGGTCCCAAAGTTTACGGAAATTAAAATCAAAAACAGAGAGCCACCCCAATGTTTGGGACGGCTGTGTTCACAAGAAGCTCGTCTACAGTACCAGGTAAATATCCCAGAAAGCAAAAAATGGATAAAGAAGTTGTGGCACGTACGTGCAATGCAATATCACTCAGCAATGAAACCTGTGTCATCAGGCCCGTAGCGGCATAGTGAGTGGATGCAGGTACGGTGATTCTACGTGAACTACGTCACACAGAAAAAGAAACATCATAAGATATCACTAATACACGGAATGTAAACTTGACTACACATGAACTGAATTACAAAACAGAACAGGGTCTCAAATTTAGAAAACCAACTAGTGCTTGCTTATGGGGAAAGGTGCCTTGGGGTGCTGCATAAAACCAGAGACTGAAATTAGCACAGATAACATTCCATAAGCCAAATATGTAATAGACAAGACCTACTCCTTGCTCAACGAAATGGACTCAACACCACATATTCAACGCCTAGGAATATACCTGACTAGGAAGAATCTTAAAACCCATGGATTAATATGTCTCCGTAAGAGAATCAAGCGTGTGTACAGCGGCGGAAATGCAGCAGTGAAAATCCGATAAATCCCATTATCAAAATAAATTTCGAAAACAAAACACAAAGACAGTGAAATAGAGAGCAATTGTTAAATAATTCACTCAGGGCATGTGATGCAACCGGGATTGACCACATCTACACACACAGCTGGTTGAGACATAAGGCTGGACACTTCAGGCTGATAGCATTGGTGAGTTTCGGTGAGCAAATGCAGACCCTTTGAAGTCATACTGCATGGTACCCATTCCATGGGTCCCAACTCTCCAGGTTCAAGGGATTCTTCCTCCAGCTAAAACATGCATGGAAAACCCAGAGTATCGTCCACCGTGTGATTGGGAAACGATTTAAAATGCATCTCCGTTTTCGTATCCTGGTCCTCGGGTTCACCATTCCAGATGCTTTCCTAACACTCTCCCCGCTTGGAGATTCAGTGCCTTTAACCTCCTGTTTGGCACAGCTTGCAATTTCTGTGCAAGATGTACAGGAATAGGGAGAACCAATGAGAGACTAGCTGTAGGTGTCTGCACGGGCAAATGTAACGCTCATTTCCCACCAGGAAGAGGAATTAACCAAAGGCTCAGCATGCCCTGCCGGAAACAGATTAGGGCCTGAAGCAATCCTGCGGTTTTGTGCCCAGCTCACAAGAAAGCGAGTTGAAGAAAGGAGCTCAGGGGCACTGAAATTCACAAACCTGCAGAGTTATAAATGACAGCTATCCTCCAAAAATATATTGAAGTAAGCCTGCGAAGGGGACTTGAAAGTAGGGCAGAATTTCAGGAAAACGATTGCAGGGGGTAGACTGGAATTGCCCTGAAAGCATAGGAAAAGAGGCACAATGTCGACAATGATGCACTTGGCCAAAAAGGGCGTATGCGTTTTTTCCTGAATATATTCAGGAAAAAACGCATACGCCCTTTTTGGCCAACCAAGCAAGCCTGTAAAGGAAATCTGCACTACAATGAAGTCTCACTGCCCCACGGGCAAAAGGGCCATCTGAAAAAAAGTGTAAAATCCAGAAAGGTAGGACAGGATATGGAGAACAGGGAGCCTTGTTATGCTGATTGGCAGGATGTAAATTGCCAGCAGCCACCCTGGAGAAGTGTATGGTGTTTCCTGAAACACGTAAGAAACAAAGCAACACAGCCTATGGCACTTCCACTTATGGTCCTATAGCTTACGGAAATTAAAATCAAAAACAGACAGCCACCCCAATATTTGGGACGGCTGTGTTCACAAGAAGCTCGTCTACAGTATCAGGTAAATATCCCAGAAAGCAAAAAATGGATAAAGAAGTTGTGGCACGTACGTACAATGCAATATCACTCAGCAATGAAATCTGTGTCATCAGGCCCGTAGCGGCATAGTGAGTGGATGCAGGTACGGTGATTCTACGTGAACTACGTCACACAGAAAAAGAAACATCATAAGATATCACTAATACACGGAATGTAAACTTGACTACACATGAACTGAATTACAAAACAGAACAAGGTCTCAAATTTAGAAAACCAACTAGTGCTTGCTTATGGGGAAAGGTGCCTTGGGGTGCTGCATAAAACCAGAGACTGAAATTAGCACAGATAACTTTCCATAAGCCAAATATGTAATAGACAAGACCTACTCCTTGCTCAACGAAATGGACCCAACACCACATATTCAACGCCTAGGAATATACCTGACTAGGAAGAATCTTAAAACCCATGGATATATATGTCTCCGTAAGAGAATCAAGCGTGTTTAGAGCGGGCGAAATGCAGCAGTGAAAATTCGATAAATCCCATTATCAAAATAAATTTCGAAAACAAAACACAAAGACAGTGAAATAGAGAGCAATTCTTAAATAAATCACTCAGGGCATGTGATGCAACCGGGATTTACCACATCTACACCCAGAGCTGGTTGAGACATAAGGCTGGACACTTCAGGCTGATAGCATTGGTGAGTTTCGGTGAGCAAATGCAGACCCTTTGAAGTCATACTGCATGGTACCCATTCCATGGGTCCCAACTCTCCAGGTTCAAGGGATTCTTCCTCCAGCTAAAACATGCATGGGAAACCCAGAGTATCATCCACCGTGTGATTGGGAAACGATTTAAAATGCATCTCAGTTTTCGTATCCTGGTTCTCGGGTTCACCATTCCAGATGCCTTACTAAAACTCTCACCGCTTGTAGAGTCAGTGCCTTTAACCTCCTGTTTGGCACAGCTTGCAATTTCTGTGCAAGATGAACAGGAATAGGGAGAACCAATGAGAGACTAGCTGTAGGTGTATGCACGGGCAAATGTAACACTCATTGCCCACCAGGAAGAGGAATTAAACAAAGGCTCAGCGTGCCCTGCCGGAAACAGATTAGGGCCTGAAGCAATCCTGCGGTTTTTTGCCCAGCTCACAAGAAAGCGAGTTGAAGAAAGGAGCTCAGGGGCACTGTAATTCACAAACCTGCAGAGTTATAAATGACAGCTATCCTCGAAAAATATATTGAAGTAAGCCTGCGAAGGGGACTTGAAAGCGGGGCAAAATTTCAGGAAAACGATTGCAGGGGGTAGACTGGAATTGCCCTGAAAGCATAGGAAAAGAGGCACAACGTCGACAATGATGCACTTGGCCAAAAAGAGCGTATGCGTTTTTTCCTGAATATATTCAGGAAAAAACGCATACGCCCTTTTTGGCCAACCAAGCAAGCCTGTAAAGGAAATCTGCACTACAATGAAGTCTCACTGCCCCCCGGGCAAAATGGCCATCTGAAAAAAGTGTAAAATCCAGAAATGTAGGACAGGATATGGAGAACAGGGAGCCTTGTTATGCTGATTGGCAGGATGTAAATTGCCAGCAGCCACCCTGGAGAAGTGTATGGTGTTTCCTGAAACACGTAAGAAACAAAGCAACACAGCCTATGGCACTTCCACTTATGGTCCTATAGCTTACGGAAATTAAAATCAAAAACAGACAGCCACCCCAATATTTGGGACGGCTGTGTTCACAAGAAGCTCGTCTACACTATCAGGTAAATATCCCAGAAAGCAAAAAATGGATAAAGAAGTTGTGGCACGTACGTGCAATGCAGTATCACTCAGCAATGAAATCTGTGTCATCAGGCCCGTAGCGGCATAGTGAATGGATGCAGGTACGGTGATTCTACGTGAACTACGTCACACAGAAAAAGAAACATCATAAGATATCACTAATACACGGAATGCAAACTTGACTACACATGAACTGAATTACAAAACAGAACAGGGTCTCAAATTTAGAAAACCAACTAGTGCTTGCTTATGGGTAAAGGTGCCATGGGGTGCTGCATAAAACCAGAGACTGAAATTAGCACAGATAACATTCCATAAGCCAAATATGTAATAGACAAGACCTACTCCTTGCTCAACGAAATGGACTCAACACCACATATTCAACGCCTAGGAATATACCTGACTAGGAAGAATCTTAAAACCCATGGATATATATGTCTCCGTAAGAGAATCAAGCGTGTGTACAGCGGCCGAAACGCAGCAGTGAAAATCCGATAAATCCCATTATCAAAATAAATTTCGAAAACAAACACAAAGACAGTGAAATAGAGAGCAATTCTTAAATAATTCACTCAGGGCATGTGATGCAACCGGGATTTACCACATCTACACCCAGAGCTGTTTGAGACATAAGGCTGGACACTTCAGGCTGATAGCATTGTTGAGTTTCGGTGAGCAAATGCAGACCCTTTGAAGTCATACTGCATGGTACCCATTCCATGGGTCCCAACTCTCCAGGTTCAAGGGATTCTTCCTCCAGCTAAAACATGCATGGGAAACCAACAGTATCGTCCACCGTGTGATTGGGAAATGATTGAAAATGCATCTCAGTTTTCGTATCCTGGTCCTCGGGTTCACCATTCCAGATGCTTTACTAACACTCTCCCCGCTTGGAGAGTCAGTGCCTTTAACCTCCTGTTGGGCACAGCTTGCAATTTCTGTGCAAGATGAACAGGAATAGGGAGAACCAATGAGAGACTAGCTGTAGCTGTCTGCACGGGCAAATGTAACGCTCATTGCCCACCAGGAAGAGGAATTAAACAAAGGCTCAGTGTGCCCTGCTGGAAACAGATTAGGGACTGAAGCAATCATGCGGTTTTGTGCCCAGCTCACAAGAAAGCGAGTTGAAGAAAGGAGCTCAGGGGCACTGTACTTCACAAACCTGCAGAGTTATAAATGACAGCTATCCTCCAAAAATATATTGAAGTAAGCCTGTGAAGGGGACTTGAAAGCGGGGCTGAATTTCAGGAAAACGATTGAAGGGGGTAGACTGGAATTGCCCTGAAAGCATAGGAAAAGAGGCAGAACGTCGACAATGATGCACTTGGCCAAAAAGGGCGTATGCGTTTTTTCCTGAATATATTCAGGAAAAAACGCATACGCCCTTTTTGGCCAACCAAGCAAGCCTGTAAAGGAAATCTGCACTACAATGAAATCTCACTGCCCCCCCGGGCAAGAGGGCCATCTGAAAAAAGTGTAAAATCCAGAAAGGTAGGACAGGATATGGAGAACAGGGAGCCTTGTTATGCTGATTGGCAGGATGTAAATTGCCAGCAGCCACTCTGGAGAAGTGTATGGTGTTTCCTGAAACACGTAAGAAACAAAGCAACACAGCCTATGGCACTTCCACTTATGGTCTTATAGCTTACGGAAATTAAAATAAAAAACCGACAGCCACCGCAATATTTGGGACGGCTGTGTTCACAAGAAGCTCGTCTACAGTATCAGGTAAATATCCCAGAAAGCAAAAAATGGATAAAGAAGTTGTGGCACGTACGTACAATGCAATATCACTCAGCAATGAAATCTGTGTCATCAGGCCCGTAGCGGCATAGTGAGTGGATGCAGGTACGGTGATTCTACGTGAACTACGTCACACAGAAAAAGAAACATCATAAGATATCACTAATACACGGAATGTAAACTTGACAACACATGAACTGAATTAAAAAACAGAACAGGGTCTCAAATTTAGAAAACCAACTAGTGCTTGCTTATGGGGAAAGGTGCGTTGGGGTGCTGCTAAAACCAGAGACTGAAATTAGCACAGATAACATTCAATAAGCCAAATATGTAATAGACAAGACCTACTCCTTGCTCAACGAAATGGACCCAACACCACATATTCAACGCCTAGGAATATACCTGACTAGGAAGAATCTTAAAACCCATGGATATATATGTCTCCGTAAGAGAATCAAGCGTGTGTACAGCGGCCGAAACGCAGCAGTGAAAATCCGATAAATCCCATTATCAAAATAAATTTCGAAAACAAAACACAAAGACAGTGAAATAGAGAGCAATTCTTAAATAATTCACCGAAGGCATGTGATGCAACCGGGATTGACCACATCTACACCCAGAGCTGGTTGAGACATAAGGCTTGACAGTTCAGCCTGATAGCATTGGTGAGTTTCGGTGAGCAAATGCAGGCCCTTTGAAGTCATACTGCATGGTACCCATTCCATGGGTCCCAACTCTCCAGGTTAAAGGGATTCTTCCTCCAGCTAAAACATGCATGGGAAACCCAGAGTATCGTCCACCGTGTGATTGGGAAACGATTTAAAATGCATCTCAGTTTTCGTATCCTGGTCCTCGGGTTCACCATTCCAGATGCTTTACTAACACTCTCCCCGCTTGGAGAGTCAGTGCGTTTAACCTCCTCTTTGGCACAGCTTGCAATTTCTGTGCAAGATGAACAGGAATAGGGAGAACCAATGAGAGACTAGCTGTAGGTGTCTGCCCGGGAAATGTAACGCTCATTGCCCACCAGGAAGAGGAATTAAACAAAGGCTCAGCGTGCCCTGCTGAAAACAGTTTAGGGCCTGAAGCAATCCTTTGGTTTTGTGCCCAGCTCACAAGAAAGCGAGTTGAAGAAAGGAGCTCAGGGGCACTGTAATTCACAAACCTGCAGAGTTATAAATGACAGCTCTCCTCCAAAAATATATTGAAGTAAGCCTGCGAAGGGGACTTGAAATCGGGGCAGAATTTCAGGAAAACGATTGCAGGGGGTAGACTGGAATTGCCCTGAAAGCATAGGAAAAGAGGCAGAACATCGACAATGATGCACTTGGCCAAAAAGTGCGTATGCGTTTTTTCCTGAATATATTCAGGAAAAAACGCATACGCCCTTTTTGGCCAACCAAGCAAGCCTGTAAAGAAATCTGCACTACAATGAAGTCTCACTGCCCCCCGGGCAAAAGGGCCATCTGAAAAAAGTGTAAAATCCAGAAAGGTAAGACAGGATATGGAGAACAGGGAGCCTTGTTATGCTGATTGGCAGGATGTAAATTGCCAGCAGCCACCCTGGAGAAGTGTATGGTGTTTCCTGAAACACGTAAGAAACAAAGCAACACCGCCTATGGCACTTCCACTTATGGTCCTATAGCTTACGGAAATTAAAATCAAAAACAGACAGCCACCCCAATATTTGGGACGGCTGTGTTCACAAGAAGCTCGTCTACAGTATCAGGTAAATATCCCAGAAAGCAAAACATGGATAAAGAAGTTGTGGCACGTACGTACAATGCAATATCACTCAGCAATGAAATCTGTGTCATCAGGCCCGTAGCGGCATAGTGAGTGGATGCATGTACGGTGATTCTACGTGAACTACGTCACACAGAAAAAGAAACATCATAAGATATCACTAATACACGGAATGTAAACTTGACTACACATGAACTGAATTACAAAAAAGAACAGGGTCTCAAATGTAGAAAACCAACTAGTGCTTGCTTATGGGGAGAGGTGGCTTGGGGTGCTGCATAAAACCAGAGGCTGAAATTAGCACAGATAACTTTCCATAAGCCAAATATGTAATAGACAAGACCTACTCCTTGCTCAACGAAATGGACTCAACACCACATATTCAACGCCTAGGAATATACCTGACTAGGAAGAATCTTAAAACACATGGATTTATATGTCTCCGTAAGAGAATCAAGCGTGTGTACAGCGGCATAAACGCAGCAGTGAAAATCCGATAAATCCCATTATCAAAATAAATTTCAAAAACAAAACACAAAGACAGTGAAATAGAGAGCAATTCTTAAACAATTCACTCAGGGCATGTGATGCAACCGGGATTGACCACTTCTACACCCAGAGCTGGTTGAGACATAAGGCTGGACACTTCAGGCTGATAGCATTGGTGAGTTTCGGTGAGCAAATGCAGACCCTTTGAAGTCATACTGCATGGTACCCATTCCATGGGTCCCAACTCTCCAGGTTCAAGGGATTCTTCCTCCAGCTAAAACATGCATGGGAAACCCAGAGTATCGTCCACCGTGTGATTGGGAAACGATTTAAAATGCATCTCAGTTTTCGTATCCTGGTCCTCGGGTTCACCATTCCAGATGCTTTACTAACACTCTCCCCGCTTGGAGAGTCAGTGCCTTTAACCTCCTCTTTGGCACAGCTTGCAATTTCTGTGCAAGATGAACAGGAATAGGGAGAACCAATGAGAGACTAGCTGTAGGTGTCTGCACGGGCAAATGTAATGCTCATTTCCCACCAGGAAGAGGAATTAACCAAACGCTCAGCGTGCCCTGCTGGAAAGAGATTAGTGCCTGAAGCAATCCTGCGGTTTTGTGCCCAGCTCACAAGAAAGCGAGTTGAAGAAAGGAGCTCAGGGGCACTGTAATTCACAAACCTGCAGAGTTATAAATGACAGCTATCCTCCAAAAATATATTGAAGTAAGCCTGCAAAGGGGACTTGAAAGCGGGGCAGAAATTCAGGAAAACGATTGAAGGGTTAAACTGGAATTGCACTTAAAGAATAGGAAAAGAGGCAGAACGTCGATAATGATGCACTTGTCCAAAAAGTGCGGATGCTTTTTTCCCTAAATATATTCAGAAAAAAACGCATACGCACTTTTTGGCCAACCAAGAAGCTTGTAAATAAACCTGCACTACAATGAAATCTCAGTGCCCCCCAGGGCAAAAGGGCCATTTAAAAAAATTGTAAAATCCAGAAACGGAGGACAGGCAATGGAAAACAGGGATCCTTATTATGCTGATGCATATGATGTAAATTGCCGACAGCCATTCTGGAGAAGTGTTATGTGTTTCCTGAAACACGTAAGAAACAAAGCAACACAGCCTATGGCACTTCCACTTATGGTCCTACAGCTTAGGGAAATTAAAATCAAAAACACCCAGCCACCTCAAAGTTTGGGACCTCTCTGTTCACAAGAACCTCGTTTACAGTACCAGGTAAATATCTCAGAGAGCAAACAATGGATAAAGAAGTTTTGGTACGTACGTACAATGGAATATCACTCAGCAATGAAATCTGTGTCATCAGGCCCGTAGTGGCATAGTGAGTGGATACAGGTATGGTGATTCTACGTGAAATAAGTCACACATAAAAAGAAACATCATAAAATATCACTAATACACAGTATGTAAACTTGACTACACATGAACTGAATTACAAAACAGAACAGTCTCAAATTTAGAAAACCAACTTGTGCTTTCTTATGGAGAAAGGTGCGTTGGAGTGCTGCATAAAACCAGAGACTGAAATTAGCACAGATACCGTTCCATAAGCCAAATATGTAATAGACAAGACCTACTCCTTGCTCAATGAAATGGACTCAACACCACATATTCAACGCCTAGGAATATACCTGACTAGGAAGAATCTTAGAACCCGTGGATATTTATGTCTCCGTAAGAGAATCAAGAGTGTGTACAGCGGCATTAATGCAGCAGTGAAAATCCGATAAATCCCAGTGTCAAAAAAAATTTCAAAAACAAAACACAATGACAGTGGAATAGAGAGCAATTCTTAAATAACTCACACAGGGCATGTGATGCAACCTGGTTTACCACATCTACACCCAGAGCTGGGTGAGAGATAAGGCTGGACCCTTTGGGCTGATAGCATTGGTGAGGTTCAGTGAGCAAATGCAGACCCTTTGATGTCATACTGCCTGGTACCCATTCCATGGTTCCCAACTCTCCAGGTTCAAGGGATTCTTCCTTCTGCTAAAATTTGCATGGGAAACCCAGAGTATGCTCCACCGTGTGACTGGGAAACCTTTTTACATGCATGTCTGTTTTCGTCCCCTGGTACTCAGGTTCACCATTCCAGACCCTTTTCTTACACTCTCCCCATTTGGAGAGTCAGTGCCTTTAACCTCCTGTTTGGCACTGTTTGCAATTTCTGCGCAAGATGAACAGGAATAAGGAGAACCAATGGGAGACTATCTGTAGGTGTGTGCACGGGCAAATATTTTTTTTAACATCTTTATTGGGGTATAATTGCTTTACAATGGTGTGTTAGTTTTTGCTTTATAACAAAGTGAATCAGCTATACATATACATATGCTCCCTGTGTCTTCCCTCTTGTGTCTCCCTCCCTCCCTCTCTCCCCCTTCCACCCCTCCAGGCTGTCCCAACACCCCGAGCTAATATCCCTGTGCCTTGCGGCTGCTTCCCCCTTGCTATCGATCTTACTACATTTGTTAGTGTGTATATGTCCATGACTCTCTCTCGCCCTGTCAAAACTCACCATTCCCCCTCCCCATATCCTCAATTCCGTTCTCCAGTAGGTCTGCGCCTCTATTCCTGTCTTATCCCTAGGTTCTTCATGACATTTTTTTCCTTTAAATTCCATATATATGTGTTAGCATACGCTATTTGTCTTTTTCTTTCTGACTTACTTCACTCTGTATGACAGACTCTAGGTCTATCCATCTCATTACAAATAACTCAGTTTCATTTCTTTTTAAGGCTGAGTAATATTCCATTGTGTATATGTGCCACATCTTCTTTATCCATTCGTCCGATGATGGGCGCTTAGGTTCTTTCCATCTCCGGGCTATTGTAAATAGAACTGCAATGAACATTTTGGTACATGACTCTTTTTGAATTTTGGTTTTCTCAGGGTATATGCCCAGTATGCACGGGCAATTTTAACACTCATTTCCCAACAGGAAAAGGAATTAACCAAAGGCTCAGCATGCCGTGCTGGAACAAGATTAGGGCCTGAAGCAATCCTGCGGTTTTGTGGCCAGCTCACAAGAAAGTGAGTTGAGGAAAGGAGCTCAGGGGCACTGTCATTCACATACCTGCAGACTTATAAATGACAGAAATCGTACAAAAATATATTGAATTAAGGCTGCGAAGAGGACTTGAAAGTGGGGCAGAATTGCTGGAATCCGATTTCAGGAGGTAGACGTGAATTGCTCTGAAAGCATAAGAGAAGTGGCAGAACCTCGTCAATGAAGCACTTGGCCAAAAAGGGCATATGCATTTTTTCCAGGGCCATCATTCACGGGAGTAGGAGGCTCCCAGCATGCTCCAGTGGCCAACAGAGGACCCACGTCGCCAAGGCGATGTGAGCTAGCCAGGCAGGAGTGACCTGACATCAGAGGGCCCACCTCACAGAATGGTAGGGAACCCAGCCAGGATCAGACTCTCCCCAGAGGGCCCACATCACCAAGGTGATGGGAACCAGGCAGGAGTGTCCTCACACCCGTGGGGCCACATCATCAAAAGTTGAGGTACCCAGCACATGTGGCCTCAAACCAGAGGACCCACATCACCATGGGTTTCAGAGTGAGGCAGGCAGGATTAACCTCACAACACATGTCCCATTGTATACAAAAGGTGTGGAAACCAGCAGTTGGATCTTCCTTGCAGGCGGCCCAGAGCACTGAGGCTATGAGATCCAGGCCGGCATGAACTCACAACAGAGGGCCCTCATTGTGATTCTGTAAGCAACCCAGCCGTTGTGACCTCAGAGCAGAAGGCCCACATCCCCATGGGGAAGGGAAACAAGCAGGAGTGTCATCGCAAGAGTGGGCACACATGAAAAAATGTGGGGAGCCCAGCAATTAGTGCCTGATGCCAGAGGGCCCTCATCACCGAGGGGCGGTGGCTCCCAGCCAGCTCCGACTGCTACCAGAGGGGCGACGTCGCCAATGCGGAGTGCGACAACCAGGCAGGAGTGACCTCAGAGCAGAGGGTCAACCTCACAGAAGTGTGAAGAACTAAAGAGGATCAGATTCTCACCAGAGGGCCCACATCACCAAGGGAATGGGAACCAGGCAGGAGTGTCCTCACACTAGTGGGGCCACATCACCGAAAAGTGAGGGACCCAGCACACGTGGCCTCAAACCAGAGGACACACATCACAAGGGAGCTGGGATTGAGGCAGGCAGGAGGAGCCTCAAAACAGAGGGACCATAGAATTAAAGAGGTGAAGAATCCCGCAGTTGGAACCTCCCAGCAGGCGGCCAGGAGCAGCGAGACTATGGGATCCAGGCCGGAGTGATCTCACACCAGAGGGCCGTCATCATGAAACTGTGAGCAACCTAGGCGTTGGGATCTCAGAGCAGAAGGCCCACATTCCCATGGGGTTGGGAACCTGTCAGAAGTGTACTCGCACCACAGGGCACACATCAGAGAATTTAGGGAACCCAGGAGTTAGGGCCTGACGCCAGAGGGCCCTCATTACCAAGGGGAGGAGACTCCAATCAGGCACCAACACCCAACTGAGGTCCCACGTCGCCAAGGTGACGTGTGACAGCCAGGTAGGAGTGACCTCACCGCAGAGGGCCTACCTCACAGAAGGGTGAGGAACACAGCCAGGATAAGACTCTCACCAGAGGGCCCACATCACCAAGGTGATCAGAACCAGGCAGGAGAGTCTTCACACCAGTGTGGCCACATCATAGAAAGGTGAGGAACCCAGCACATGTGGCCTAAACCAGAAGACCCACATCTCCAAGGGGCTCGGAATGAGGCAGGCAGGAGTAGCCTCACAACACAGGGCCCATAGAATAAAAAAGCTGAGGAATCCAGCAATGGGAACCTCCCAGCAGGCGGCCAAGAGCACCAAGTCTATGTGATTCAGGCCGCAGTAAACTCACAGCAGAGGGTCCACATCATGAAACTGCGAGCAACCCAGCCATTTGGACCTCAGAGCAGAAGGTCCACATCCCCAAGGTGTTGGGAGCATGGCAGGAGTGTCCTCGCACCACTTAGCACATATCAGAAAATGTGGGTACCCAGCAGTTAGGGCCTGACGCCAGAGGGCCCTTATCACTGAGGGGAGGAGGCTCCCAGCATGTTCCAACTACCACAAGAGGGCCCACGTCGCCAAGGCGGGGTGTGCCAGCCAGGCAGGAGTGACCTCACAGCAGACGGCCCACCTCAAAGAAGTGTGAGGAACCCAACCAGGATCAGACTCTCACCAGAGGGCCCATATCACCAAGGGGACGGGAACCAGGCACGAGTGTCCTCACACCAGTGGGGCCACATCACTAAAAGATGAGGAAACTGGCACATGTGGCCACAAACCAGAGGACCTACATCACCAAGGGGCTGGGAGTGACACAGGCAGGAGGAGCCTCCCAACACAGGGCCCAAAGAATAAAAAAGGTGAGGAACCCAGCAGTTGGAACTTCCCAGCAGGCGGCCCAGAGTACAGAGGCTATGGGATCTAGGAATGAGTGAACTAACACCAGAGAGCTAACATCAGGAAACTGTGAGCAACCCAGTCGTTGGAACCTCAGAGCAGAAGGCCCATATCGCCATGGGGATGGGAACATTTCACGAGTGTCCTGGCATCACTGGGCTCACATCAGAAAACCTGGGGAACCCAGCAGTTAGAGCCTGACGCCAGAGGGACCTCATCACCGAGGACAGGAGTCTCCAAAAGGATCCAACTGCCACCAGAGGGCCGACGTCACCAAGGCAATGGGAGCAAGCCAGGCAGGAGTTACCTCAGAGCACAGGGCCCACCTCACAGAACGGTAAGGAACCCAGCCAGGATCAGACTCTCACCAGAGGGGCCACATCACCAAGGGGCTGGGAAACAGGCACGAGTGTCCTCACACCATTGGGGCCACATCATCGAAAGGTGAGGGACCCAGCACACGTGGCCTCACACCAGAGGACACACATCACAACGGGGCTGGGATTGAGGCAGGCAGGAGGGCCCATAGAATAAAAAAGGTGAGGAATCCCGCAGTTGGAACCTCCCAGCAGGCGCCCAGGAGCAGCAAGCCTATGGGATCTAGGCCGGAATGAACGCACATCAGAGGGCCCTCATCATGAAACTGTGAGCACCCCAGCCGTTGGGACCTCAGAGCAGAAGGCCCAAATTCCCATGGGGTTGGGAACCTGACAGGAGTGTACTCGCACCACAGGTCGCACATCTGCAAATTTTGGGAGCCCAGGAGTTAGGGTCTGACGCAAGAGGGCCCTCATTACCGAGGGACGGAGACTCGCAGCAGACACCAACTCCCAACTGAGGGCCCACGTCACCAAGGTGATGTGTGCCAGCCAGGCAGGAGTGACCTCACCGCAGAGGGCCTACCTCACAGAAGGGTGAGGAAACCAGCCAGGATAAGACTCTCACCAGAGGGCCCACATCACCAAGGGGATCGGAACCAGGCAGGAGGGTCCTCACACCAGTGTGGCCACATTATAGAAAGGTGAGGAACCCAGAACATGTGGCCTAAAACAGGGGACCCACATCTCCAAGGGGCTAGGAGTGAGGCAAGCAGGAGTATCCTCACAAAACAGAGCCCACAGAATAAAAGTTGTGAGGAATCCAGCAGTTGGAACCGGCCAGTAGGCCGCCCAGAGCACAGAGTCTATGGGATCCAGGCCACAGCAAACTCACAGCAGAGGTCCCACATCATGAAACTGTGAGCAACCCAGCGGATGGGACCTCAGAGCAGAAGGCCCACATCCCTATGGGGATGGAAACCTGACAGGAGTGTCCTCGGCCCACTTCCACGAATCAGAAAATGTGGGAACCCAGCAGTTAGGACCTGAGGCCAGAGGACCCTCATCACCGAGGGGAGGAGGCTCCCAGCAGGCTCTAACTGCCACCATAAGGCCGATGTCACCAAGGCGGGGTGTGCCAACCAGGCAGGAGTGACCTCAGAGCAGAAAGCCCACCTCACAGAAGTGTGAGGAACCCAACAAGGATCAGACTGTCACCAGAGGGCCAACATCACCAAGGGAATGGGAACCAGGCAGGAGTGTCCTCACACCAGTGGGGCTACATCACCATAATTTGAGGGACCCAGCACACGTGGCCTCAAACCTGAGGACACACATCACCAAGGGGCTGGGAGTGAGGCAGGCCAGAGGATCCTCAAAACAGAGGGACCATAGAATAAAAAAGGTGAGGAATCCCACAGTTGGAACCTCCGGCAGGCAGCCAGGAGCAGCGAGGCTATGGGATCTAGGCAGGAGTGAACTCACACCAGAGGGCCCTCATCATGAAACTGTGAGCAACACAGCCGTTGGGACCTCAGAGCAGAAGGCTCACATCCCCATGGGGATGGGAACCTGGCAGGAGTGTCCTTGCACCACTTAGCACGAATCAGAAAATGTGGGAACCCAGCAGTTAGGGCCTGAGGCCAGAGGGCCCTCATCACTGAGGGGAGGAGGCTCCCAGCAGGCTCCAACTGCCACCATATGGCCGACGTTGCCAAGGCGGGGTGTGCCAGCCAGGCAGGAGTGACCTCAGAGCAGAGGGCCCACCTCACAGAAGGGTGAGGAACCTAACCAGGATCAGACTCTCACCAGAGGGCCAACATCACCAAGGTGATGGGAACCAGGCAAGACTGTCCTAACAGCAGTGGGGCCAACATCACCAAGGGAATGGGAACCAGGCAAGAGTGTCCTCACACCAGTGTGGCCACATTATAGAAAGGTGAGGAACACAGCACATGTGGCCTCAAACAAGGGGACACACATCACGAAGGGGCTGGGAGTGAGGCATGCAGGAGGAGACGCACAACCGAGGGCCCATAGAATAAAAAAGGTGAGGAATCGAGAAGTTGGAAACTCCAAGCTGGAGGCCCAGAACACTGACACTATGGGATACAGGCCAGAGTGAACACACAGCAAAGGGCCCACATCATGAAACTGTGAGCAACCCAGCAGTTGGGACCACAGAACAGAAGTCCCACATGCCCATGGGGATGGGAACCTGGCAGGAGTGACTCGCACCACTGGGCACACATCAGAAAATGTGTGGAGCCCAGCACTTAGGGCCTGACACCAGAAGGCCCTCATCACTGAGGGGAGGAGGCCCCAGCACACTCCAACTGCCACCAGAGGGTCCACATCACCAAGGCGACGTGCGCCAGCCAGGCAGGATTGACCTCACAGCAGAGGGCCCACATCATGAAAGTGTGAGCAACCCAGCCGTTAGGACCTCAGAACAGAAGGCCCACACGCTCATGAGGATGGGAACCTGGCAGGAGTGCCCTCGTACCACTTAGCACGTATCAGAAAATGTGGGAACCCCGCCATTAGGGTCTGACGCCAGAGGGCCTCATCACCGCGGGAAGGAGGCTCCCAGCAGGCTCCAACTGCCACCAGGGTGCCGAAGTCAACAAGGCGGGTTGTGCCAGCCAGGCAGGAGTGACCTCAGAGAAGAGGGCTCACCTCACGGATGTGTGAGGAACCCAACCAGGATCAGAGTCTCACCAGAGGGCCCACATCACCAAGGGGATGGGAACCAGGCAGGAGTGTCCACACACCAGTGGGGCCACATCATCAAAAGATGAGGAACCCATCACATATGGCCTCAAACCTGAGGACATACATCACCATGTGGCTGGGAGTGAGGCAGGTATCTGGAGGGGCACATTTAACTCTAATTTCCCACCAGGAAGAGGAATTAACCAAAGGCTCAGAGTGCCGTGCTGGACCCTGATTATGGCCTGAAGCAAACCTGCAGTTTTGTGGCCAGCTTACAAGGAAGCGAGTTAAGAAAGGAGCTCAGGGGCACTGTAATTCACAAACCTGCAGAGATAAATGACAGCTATTGGCAAAAATATATCGAAGTAAGTCTGCAAAGAGGACTTGAAAACGAGGCAGAATTGCAGGAATCATATTTCAAGAGGTAGATTGGAATTGCATTTAAAGCATATGAAAAGTGGCAGATCTTTGACAGTGATGCACATGGACAAAAAGTGCGTATACATTTTTCCTGAATATATTCAGGAAAAAACGCATATGAACATTTTGGCCAACCAAGCACTCCAGCAATGGAAATCCACACTACAATGAAGTCACATTTCCCATTCGTCAAAAAGGCCATCTGAATAAAGTGTAAAAACCAGAAACACAGGACAGGCCATGGAGAACAGGGAGCTGTGTTATGCTGATGGGCGGGATGTAAATTGCCAACAGACACTCTAGAGATGTTCATGGTGTATCCTGAAACATCTAAAAAACAAAGCTACAGAGCCTAGGGCACTTCCACTTTTGGCCCTATAGCTTAGGAAAATTAAAATCAACAAGACACAGCCAACACAAAATTTAGGGCTGCTGTGTTTACAAGAACCTCGAGTCCAGTACAAATTAAATATCCCAGAAAGAAAAAAATGGATAAAGAAGTTGTGCTACTTACGTACAACGGAATATCACTCAGCAGTGAAATCAATGTCATCAGGCCTGTAGCAGCAAATTGAGTGGATTTAATTATGATGATTCTAAGAGAAATATATCACACAAAGAAAGATAATTATCATAAGATATCACTAATAGAGGGAGTGTAAACTTGGCTACACATAAACTGAATTACAAAACCGAACAGAGTCTCACATTTAGATAAAAACCTTATGCTTGCTTAAGGGGAAAGTTGAGTTGGGCTGCTGTATAAAAACAGATTGAAATTAGCACACATACCATTCCATAAGCCAAATACGTAATAAACAAGACCTACTCTTTGCTCAACGAAATAGACTCATCCATGGTGTATCACCTCACACCTATTAGAATGGGCATCATCAGAAAATCTACAAACAACAAATGCTGGAAACGGTGTGGAGATAAGGAATCCTCTTCCACTATTGTTGGGAACGTAAATTGATACAGTCACTGTGGAGAACATTATGGAGTTTCTTATAAAACTAAGAATAGAATTACCATATGATACAGCAATCCCTCTACTGGGCATATACCCAGACAAAACCATAAATCAAAAAGAGACATTCACCACAATGTTCATTGCATCACTATTTACACTATCCAGGAAATGGAAGCAACCTAAATGCCCACAGACAGACGAATGCATAAAGATGTGGTACATATATAAAATGGAATATTACTAAGCCATAAAAAGGAATGAAATTGGGACATTTGTAGAGACGTTGATGGATCTAGAGACTGTCATACAGAGTGAAGTAAGTCAGAAAGAGAAAAACAAATCTTGTATATTAATGCATATATGTGGAACCTAGAAAAATTGTACAGATGAACCGTTTTGCAAGGCAGAAATAGAGCAATACATGTATACAACAAACGTATGGACAACAAGGGGGGAAAGCTGTTGGGGATGGTGGTGGGAGGAGTTGAGATATTGGGATTGGTATGTATACATTTATATGTATAAAGTAGATAACCAAAAACAACCTGCTGTATAAAAATATAAAATTAAATTCAAAATAAAAAAATAAAATTAAAAAAAGTAAAACAGAAAAATATTCTTCCCTTCACATACATGTATTTATATGAATAAATTATTTCCATGCTTATATCTGTAAATACACAAAAGAGGAATAAAATCTACCTTGAACCAAAAACGAAAAAAAGATAAAAAAGAACAGAACCCACCAGTTACACAGAGGAAAACCGTTTCAGGGCACTTGCTCCAATTGCAAACAATTCTGAAGTTGGTCAGTGGTGGGGAATCATCTCCCGTTCAGCCAGCATGCTCCTCGCAACAAGCGTCCTCACTGCAAAGCTGGTGGACCGTGCCGAGGTATCTGTGAGTAAACGTGGGCCGAGCCCCAGGCCAGCTGCTGCTGAAATGTTCCCACCCTTCCAAGGCTAAACACCTGAATATGTACAAGGACTTGAAAACCTAGAGGAAGGGCCATGGAGCCACATGAGGGACAGCATGCCAGCCGACTTGGTGCCTGCAGGCCAGCCAGGATGGTCCTGGCCCTGGGTGCTCTTCTGGAAGCTCTCCATTTCCCTGCCTGAGATACCCCTGCTGTCCCGGCCCCCACTGCTTTCTTCCTTCCTCACCTGTGCCCAGGGAGAAATTCCAGCGGCAGGTGTGGGTGACACATCCTCTTCTTTAGCAGGTAGCATCTTGGCAACTGCTGCAGAAAGTCCAGCAGAGCCCCACTCACACTGGGACACCCACAAAGCCGTGGCCTCTCACTCCCTCCCACCAGCCCAGCCCCGAGACTGCTGACAGGGCAGAGAAAATGGCGTCAGGCACAGCTGCAGGGGCTCTTGCTGCCTGGAGCGGTGTTTATATTGATCTCAACCCAGGCACACCTGGGGAGGGCTGGCCGGCACGGTCAGGCTTCCCAAGCCAGCCAATAATCACCCCTCAGGGGCTCACAGTTGCTGAAAATGGAACTTGCTGAATTGGCCAGGTCCAAGGAACAGGTGTGGGCTCCTGAGAGTCAGGATAGACAAGGGGCTGCAGCTCTGGCTTGTTTTCTAATTATATTATCTGGCCCATGAGTGGGAGACAACTTCAAGAAAACCCTCTCCTAATGAGAGGAACCCAGGAGTCAGGGAGAGGAGGGGTGGGTGGTGGTTGGAGACAGAGGCCTGGTGCCCCGGGTGCAGTGGAAGTCTCTGGAAGACCAGGTGGAGGAGGCCGCACAGAGTGATGCCCAGGGTCACAGACCTGTCAGAGCTGCTGTTAGTTAGTTCAAGTCCTGCTCTGAGGTGCTCTGTGTCAGATCTGAGCGACAGGTGAGCTGGGAGTGCTCTGCAATGAGGGCTATGTGCACGGTTCCTGTGTGCCCAGCCCTGCCAAGGTACCTGCAAGGGTAGCTCTGTATCCTGGGAGGGGCCTGACCACGGGAGCCCCATGGACTGCAGAGGACCTGCCCAGGGAATCCCATATCCTGGGAGGGGCCTGAACACGAGAGCCCCGTGGGCTGGGGTGGGGGTAGGGTACCTGCCCAGGTGAGCTCCATATCCTGGGATTGGCCTGACCTCGAGAGCCCCATGGGCTGCTGGAGTCCTGGTAAAGGATGTCAGGACAGTCAGTGAAGCCACTGAGGATATACCTCCAGTAGTTCCTAAATCCTACACCCTGCTGGTCATTCTACCAACCACCAGGACTTGGTATTCTGTATTAGTCTTCACTGATGCCTTCTTTTGTATTCCATTAGTCCCAGAGTCACAAGAAATTTTGGCTTGTGAGTGACAGGACTCAACATACAACTAAAACAATACTTCCAGGCTGTCTTGCCCCAAGGGTTCAAAAATTCCCACACCATCTTTGGGGAAAGCTCAGCTAAAGACCTAAAAGTTCTACCTCTGGAAAAGGAAACACTCCTTCAATATTCAGACGACATTCTGATCGCCAGCCCTACTAAGGAGGCCTCAGAACTACCAAGCCAATAAAGGATAGAAGTTGTCCACGAAAAAGCTCAAGTATCACAGACTACGGTGACCTGCCTGGGCTTCATTCTCACAGAAGGTCGGAGAAGCCCATCCCAGGAAAGGGAAGAAACAATTTACAGCCTTACCCCTTTCTGAAACTAGAAGACAGCTTAGGGGTTCCTGGGGAAGCCAGGGTTTCCTGCCTCTGGATCCCTAACTACAGTCTACTAGCTGGGCCTCTATATGAAACACTGAAAGGAAAAGATGATGATCCTTTTGAATAGAATCCAGAAGTGGCCTTTCAAGAATGGAAAGAGCAGTCAATTCAGACCCTTGCCCTGGAACTCCCTAATTTAGCTAAACCCTTTGACCTTTACATTCCTGGTGAAAGGTGAATCGCCATTGGAGTATTAGTGCAAAAACTGGGACCACTTGAAATGGAACAATGCAAGAATGCCATCCAGGTAGGATAAACTATGGTCACCAAGGGGCTTGGCCCACCGCCACATCTGGCCAAGATACTGGTGGTATCTGAAAACCTGGAAATCAGCAGCCCAAAAGGCCACCTCCCTTCTAAGGGAAACGGACCCCACGTGGTGATCCTAACCCCCAACCATGCCCTGAAGTTGCAGGGTTTGCTCCATGGGCACACTGACCTCGATTGAGGAGGCCCTCCAACTCCAACCTCCAGAGAGATAACCGGGGGCAACGGGGCACCATGACGACCCGTGTGACCATCACTTGACCTGGAGTTTCTCTCATAAAACAACAAGAGTGTGTCCCAAAAGAGTAGACTACTGCTTGCAGTACTTACTGTACCCAGAGGGGAGCTAATAATCTTGGCGGGGGAACCGTATATCATGCTGTCACCATAGAAAAGCCTACAGACACCCTGATGATGGTGGCCAATAAGACCGGCTGGACTCCTGTTTACTTCCAAAGGCTCTTGACTCAGTGACCATCATGATCCTTCATCACCACTGACCCTGGACTGTCTGGGAGCTGAGCGGGCAGGATCCTGACACCTGGTGCTGTTTTTACGTTAATTCAGGGGCCTAATGGAAGAAAGCGCAGACTGTTGGTCAGAGCATCTAGGCTGGCAGAAACGGTCAGTCAGAGCATCTAGGCTGGCAGAAACGGTCAGCCTAAGGTGGCCGAACAAATGTGGGGCGGAGTGAAACTGGACCTCACAGCGCCACTGCACATCTCCTTTCTGGACCCTTAAAGGTCATTAGAATCTATAACACTTCCAATACTGGTGCTCAGGTGGACGAGCAGGGAGGCAGGAGGCCTGGGGACAATCAACGTCACCTGGAGGCTGCTGGGGAGAAGTTCTGACCCTCGCCCACGGGTATGAAGCCTCCTAACTCAGCACTCAGCAGTTACAGAAGAAGGGTCTGCACCCGCAGCACTCCAAGAATGAGGAAAGGGACAAAAGGCAGAAGAGAAGTTTGTCCCAGGCAAAGCCCCTTAAAAATGCCTGGGAGATAAAAATAGAATCTGGGCAATAAAATAAAGTCTAACCATTTTTATCCTTTGTGCTTTGTCTAATTTCAGGTGCTCCTAGTGTCCCGCATACAGAGGTTCCACACCCGGCACTTCAGACCAGATTTCCTAGAGCAGAATGGCTCGATGACACTTCAGCTCCTGGGGCCCAGTTCAGACTCCGTGACATAGAGCCTGAGCTGCAGCCAACCAGGTCCTCGAGAGCTCAGCCCCCTCCCTCCCAGTGACTCTGACAGGATCTCTACACAGCAGCCCAGCCCACAGCCCACAGGGTAGCACCTCTCCATTCTCTGATCAAAATATAAAGTTTCCTTTGCTTTTGAACCAAACTCAGTCTCGATCTATTGGCTCCAATGACACTGGGCAGGGGGACACTTGTTGGCGTCCACTCTGGAGGATCAGTAACAGAATTTGAGAACATTGTAACTTCAATGAACAGATGTGTGAGCCAAACTGTAATTAACATAGAACAGTGTATAAGGCTCGGGTAAAATAAGATGTTTCTAACACTTCCATTTGATATTTCCATCACTTTCTTATAAGCAAGTTCAGTGAAAAGGTTTGTCTTCTTTGTCAGGTCAATATTAGAGAAACAAAGTGATTTCTTTCCAAGGATGTACATCTAATAATCTTGGTTAAAGCTTCAATCTTGTTTTAAATGCTTTTGCATTGAAAATGATACCTCTCTTTCAGCTCCCCCATTTCTGAGAAGCATAAAATCTTATAATTTATTATTACCAAAGGGAAATGGTAGGAGGAGGGATAAATTAACAGTTTGGGATTAACACATACACACTGCTATGTATGAAATCATCAGCAAGGAACTACTGTATAGCACAGGGAACTACACTCAATATTTTGCAATAACCTATAAGGGGAAATGATCTGAAAAAGAATAGATATTTTTATTGACATCATCCATCAATGACAGTAAAAATGGAATCTAAGGGAAGACAGTGGTGAGTGCTTCTGACCCTGAAGACTTCAATCATCTAAAGTTTGGACTCTGCCTACTTCCCAAGGCCCTTAATGAACATATGTGTAGCCGTAGCTTAAAAAATTCCCCAGTTTGGGTTGCGGAGAGACACTGATATTGAAAATCCCCTGGTGTTCTCCTCACATGAATGGGACCCTTCCTACACCTAAAACATGCCTGTCACACCCAGAGGATGGTATACCGTCTGATCGGGAAAAGTTTGGTAAAGGCATCTCATCTCCTCATCTCTTGGTGCTAGGGTTCACCACTCCAGCGTCTTTACTAACAGTCTCCCCACTTGGAGATGTCAGCACTGTCAACATCCTGTTGCATACAGTTTGGAATTTGTCCAGAGGATGAAGCAGAAGGAGGAGGAACAATGAGAGACAAGTCCTAGGTGTTCGGACAGGCACATGCCACTCTAATTTCCAATCAGGAAGACGAATTGACCAAAGGCTAGGGTTGCCCATGGAAACAGAATAGGGCTTGAGGAATCCTGATGCTTTGTGGCCAGTTCCCATAAACACAAGTTGGAAAATGGAACTCAGGGGCACTAAAATTCATGAAACTGCAGAATTGAAAATATCTATCACTGAAAAATGTCTTGAGGAAAGTCAGAGAAAAGGACTTGTAAGCAACGGAGAATGGCAGGAAAGGGATTGGAAGAGGTAGAAAGGACTCGCCATTAAGCACAAGAAAAGGGGCTGAACATTGCCAACATTGCAGTTGGCCAAAAAGGGTGTATGCGTCTTTTTCTGTATATATTCAAGAAAAGGGCATACACTTTTTTAGCCAACCAAACAGGTGGGCACTGGAAATCAATACTACAAAACATATCACTTTGCATCAGTCAGAAGAGCCGTCCTCATAAAGTGTAAACACCAGAAATGCAGGACAGGGCAAGGAGAAAAGGGAGCCCTGTGAGTCTTATAGTGGAAATGTATATTGCCAACGGTCACTCTGGATAAGTCTATTGTGTTTACTAAAGCATCTAAAAAATGAGCTACCGAGCACAGGGCACTTGCACTCATGGACGTATATCTTGGGAAAAACAAAAATCGAGAGGACACAGGCACCCCAATGTTTACCACCTCTCTGTTTAAAAGATCCTCGACTAGGATATAACTTAAAGTATCTGCAGAGAAAAAACGGACAGAGATGTGGTGCTTATGTAGAGTGGAATATTACTCAGCCTGGAAATCAATGAAATACGGCCAGTTATAACAACTCAAGAGGAGTTACGTGTGATCATTCGAAGTCACATAATTCAAAAAGAAAAAGACATAAGATATCACTAATACATGGAATGTTAACATGGCTACACATGAACTGAATTACAAAAGAGAAGAGGGTTTCAAATTAAGAAAACCAACTTATGCTTCCTTAAGGGGAAAGGTGAGTTGGGGTGCTGCATAAAACCAGAGATTGAAATTAGCACAGATACCATTCCATAAGCCAAATATGTAATAGTCAAGACCTACTCCTTGCTCAACGAAATGGACTCCACACGCCATATTCAATGCCTAAGAATATACCGGATTAGTAAGAATCTTAAAACCCATGGACTTATATGTCTCCGTAACAGAATCAAGCGCGTGTACAGTGGCATAAACGAAGCAGTGAAAATCCGATAAATCCCATTATTAAAATAAATTTCAAAAACAAAACACAATGACAGTGAAATAGGAAGCAATTCTTAAATAATTCACTCAGGGCATGTGATGCAACCTGGATTTACCACATCTACACCCAGAGCTGGTTGAGACATAAGGCTGGACACTTCAGGCTGATAGCATTGGTGAGTTTCGGTGAACAAATGCAGATCCTTTGAAGTCATACTGCATGGTACCCATTCCAAGGGTCCCAACTCTCCAGGTTCAAGGGATTCTTTCTTCAGCTAAAACATGCATGGGAAACGGCGAGTATGGTCCACCGTGTGATTAGGAAACGATTTAAAATGCACCTCAGTTTTCGTATCCTGGTCCTCGGGTTCACCATTCCAGACGGTTTACTAACACTCTCCCGGCTTGGAGAGTCAGGGCCTTTAACCTCCTGTTTGGCACAGCTTGCAATTTCTGCGCAAGATGAACAGGAATAGGGAGAACCAATGAGAGACTAGCTATAGGTGTCTGCACGGGCAAATGTAAGGCTCATTTCCCACCAGGAAGAGGAATTAACCAAAGGCTCAGCGTGCCCTGCCGGAAACAGATTAGGGCCGGAAGCAATCCTGCGGTTTTGTGCCCAGCTCACAAGAAAGGAAGTTGAAGAAAGGAGCTCAGGGGCACTGTAATTCACAAACCTGCAGAGTTATAAATGACAGCTATCCTCCAAAAATATATTGAAGTAAGCCTGCGAAGGGGACTTGAAAGCGGGACAGAATTTCAGGAAAACGATTGCAGGGGGTAGACTGGAATTGCCCAGAAAGCATAGGAAAAGAGGCAGAACGTCGACAATGGTGCACTTGGCCAAAAAGTGCGTATGCATTTTTTCCTGAATATATTCAGGAAAAAACGCATACGCCCTTTTTCGCAAACCAAGCAAGCCTGTAAAGGAAATCTGCACTACAATGAAGTCTAAGTGCCACCTGGGCAAAAGGGCCATCTGAAAAAATTGTAAAATCCAGAAAGGTAGGACAGGATATGGAGAACAGGGAGCCTTGTTATGCTGATTGGCAGGATGTAAATTGCCAACAGCCACCCTGGAGAAGTGTATGGTGTTTCCTGAAACCCATAAGAAACAAAGCAACACAGCCTATGGCACTTCCACTTATGGTCCCAAAGTTTACGGAAATTAAAATCAAAAACAGAGAGCCACCCCAATGTTTGGGACGGCTGTGTTCACAAGAAGCTCGTCTACAGTACCAGGTAAATATCCCAGAAAGCAAAAAATGGATAAAGAAGTTGTGGCACGTACGTGCAATGCAATATCACTCAGCAATGAAACCTGTGTCATCAGGCCCGTAGCGGCATAGTGAGTGGATGCAGGTACGGTGATTCTACGTGAACTACGTCACACAGAAAAAGAAACATCATAAGATATCACTAATACACGGAATGTAAACTTGACTACACATGAACTGAATTACAAAACAGAACAGGGTCTCAAATTTAGAAAACCAACTAGTGCTTGCTTATGGGGAAAGGTGCCTTGGGGTGCTGCATAAAACCAGAGACTGAAATTAGCACAGATAACATTCCATAAGCCAAATATGTAATAGACAAGACCTACTCCTTGCTCAACGAAATGGACTCAACACCACATATTCAACGCCTAGGAATATACCTGACTAGGAAGAATCTTAAAACCCATGGATTAATATGTCTCCGTAAGAGAATCAAGCGTGTGTACAGCGGCGGAAATGCAGCAGTGAAAATCCGATAAATCCCATTATCAAAATAAATTTCGAAAACAAAACACAAAGACAGTGAAATAGAGAGCAATTCTTAAATAATTCACTCAGGGCATGTGATGCAACCGGGATTGACCACATCTACACACACAGCTGGTTGAGACATAAGGCTGGACACTTCAGGCTGATAGCATTGGTGAGTTTCGGTGAGCAAATGCAGACCCTTTGAAGTCATACTGCATGGTACCCATTCCATGGGTCCCAACTCTCCAGGTTCAAGGGATTCTTCCTCCAGCTAAAACATGCATGGAAAACCCAGAGTATCGTCCACCGTGTGATTGGGAAACGATTTAAAATGCATCTCCGTTTTCGTATCCTGGTCCTCGGGTTCACCATTCCAGATGCTTTCCTAACACTCTCCCCGCTTGGAGATTCAGTGCCTTTAACCTCCTGTTTGGCACAGCTTGCAATTTCTATGCAAGATGAACAGGAATAGGGAGAACCAATGAGAGACTAGCTGTAGGTGTCTGCACGGGCAAATGTAACGCTCATTGCCCACCAGGAAGAGGAATTAAACAAAGGCTCAGTGTGCCCTGCTGGAAACAGATTAGGGCCTGAAGCAATCCTGCGGTTTTGTGCCCAGCTCACAAGAAAGCGAGTTGAAGAAAGGAGCTCAGGGGCACTGTAATTCACAAACCTGCAGAGTTATAAATGACAGCTATCCTCCAAAAATATATTGAAGTAAGCCTGCGAAGGGGACTTGAAAGCGGGGCAGAATTTCAGGAAAACGATTGCAGGGGGTAGACTGGAATTGCCCTGAAAGCATAGGAAAAGAGGCAGAACGTCGACAATGATGCACTTGGCCAAAAAGGGCGTATGCGTTTTTTCCTGAATATATTCAGGAAAAAACGCATACGCCCTTTTTGGCCAACCAAGCAAGCCTGTAAAGGAAATCTGCACTACAATGAAGTCTCACTGCCCCCCGGGCAAAAGGGCCATCTGAAAAAAGTGTAAAATCCAGAAAGGTAGGACAGGATATGGAGAACAGGGAGCCTTGTTATGCTGATTGGCAGGATGTAAATTGCCAGCAGCCACCCTGGAGAAGTGTATGGTGTTTCCCGAAACACGTAAGAAACAAAGCAACACAGCCTGTGGCACTTCCACTTATGGTCCTATAGCTTACGGAAATTAAAATCAAAAACAGACAGCCACCCCAATATTTGGGACGGCTGTGTACACAAGAAGCTCGTCTATAGTATCAGGTAAATATCCCAGAAAGCAAAAAATGGATAAAGAAGTTGTGGCACGTACGTACAATGCAATATCACTCAGCAATGAAATCTGTGTCATCAGGCCCGTAGCGGCATAGTGAGTGGATGCAGGTACGGTGATTCTACGTGAACTACGTCACACAGAAAAAGAAACATCATAAGATATCACTAATACACGGAATGTAAACTTGACTACACATGAACTGAATTACAAAACAGAACAGGGTCTCAAATTTAGAAAACCAACTACTGCTTGCTTATGGGGAAAGGTGCGTTGGGTTGTTGCATAAAACCAGAGACTGAAATTAGCACAGATAACTTTCCATAAGCCAAATATGTAATAGACAAGACCTACTCCTTGCTCAACGAAATGGACCCAACACCACATATTCAACGCCTAGGAATATACCTGACTAGGAAGAATCTTAAAACCCATGGATATATATGTCACCGTAAGAGAATCAAGCGTGTGTACAGCGGCCGAAACGCAGCAGTGAAAATCCGATAAATCCCATTATCAAAATAAATTTCGAAAACAAAACACAAAGACAGTGAAATAGAGAGCAATTCTTAAATAATTCACTCAGGGCATGTGATGCAACCGGGATTGACCACATCTACACCCACAGCTGGATGAGACATAAGGCTGGACACTTCAGGCTGATAGCATTGGTGAGTTTCGGTGAGCAAATGCAGACCCTTTGAAGTCATACTGCATGGTACCCATTCCATGGGTCCCAACTCTCCAGGTTCAAGGGATTCTTCCTCCAGCTAAAACATGCATGGGAAACCCAGAGTATCGTCCACCGTGTGATTGGGAAACGATTTACAATGCATCTCAGTTTTCGTATCCTGGTCCTCGGGTTCACCATTCCAGATGCTTTACTAACACTCTCCCCGCTTGGAGAGTCAGTGCCTTTAACCTCCTGTTTGGCACAGCTTGCAATTTCTGTGCAAGATGAACAGGAATAGGGAGAACCAATGAGAGACTAGCTGTAAGTGTCTGCACGGGCAAATGTAACGCTCATTGCCGACCAGGAAGAGGAATTAAACAAAGGCTCAGCGTGCCCTGCCGGAAACAGATTAGGGCCTGAAGCAATCCTGCGGTTTTGTGCCCAGCTCACAAGAAAGCGAGTTGAAGAAAGGAGCTCAGGGGCACTGTAATTCACAAACCTGCAGAGTTATAAATGACAGCTATCCTCCAAAAATATATTGAAGTAAGCCTGCGAAGGGGAATTGAAAGTGGGGCAGAATTTCAGGAAAACGATTGCAGGGGGTAGACTGGAATTGCCCTGAAAGCATAGGAAAAGAGGCACAACGTCGACAATCATGCAGTTGGCCAAAAAGTGCCTATGCGTTTTTTCCTGAATATATTCAGGAAAAAACGCATACGCACTTTTTGGCCAACCAAGCAAGCCTGTAAAGGAAATCTGCACTACAATGAAGTCTCACTGCCCCCCGGGCAAAAGGGCCATCTGAAAAAAGTGTAAAATCCAGAAATGTAGGACAGGATATGGAGAACAGGGAGCCTTGTTATGCTGATTGGCAGGATGTAAATTGCCAGCAGCCACCCTGGAGAAGTGTATGGTGTTTCCTGAAACACGTAAGAAACAAAGCAACACAGCCTATGGCACTTCCACTTATGGTCCTATAGCTTACGGAAATTAAAATCAAAAACAGACAGCCACCCCAATATTTGGGACGGCTGTGTTCACAAGAAGCTCGTCTACAGTATCAGGTAAATATCCCAGAAAGCAAAAAATGGATAAAGAAGTTTTGGCACGTACGTACAATGCAATATCACTCAGCAATGAAATCTGTGTCATCAGGCCCGTAGCGGCATAGTGAGAGGATGCAGATACTGTGATTCTACGTGAACTACGTCACACAGAAAAAGAAACATCATAAGATATCACTAATACACGGAATGTAAACTTGACTACACATGAACTGAATTACAAAACAAAACAGGGTCTCAAATTTAGAAAACCAACTAGTGCTTGCTTATGGGGAAAGGGGCCTTGGGGTGCTGCATAAAACCAGAGACTGAAATTAGCACAGATAACATTCCATAAGCCAAATATGTAATAGACAAGACCTACTCCTTGCTCAACGAAATGGACTCAACACCACATATTCAACGCCTAGGAATATACCTGACTAGGAAGAATCTTAAAACCCATGGATATATATGTCTCCGTAAGAGAATCAAGCGTGTGTACAGCGGCCGAAACGCAGCAGTGAAAATCCGATAAATCCCATTATCAAAATAAATTTCGAAACAAAACACAAAGACAGTGAAATAGAGAGCAATTCTTAAATAATTCACTCAGGGAATGTGATGCAACTGGGATTGACCACATCTACACCCAGAGCTGGTTGACACATAAGGCTGGACACTTCAGGCTGATAGCATTGGTGAGTTTCGGTGAGCAAATGCAGACCCTTTGAAGTCATACTGCATGGTACCTATTCCATGGGTCCCAAATCTTCAGGTTCAAGGGATTCTTCCTCCAGCTAAAACATGCATGGGAAACCCACAGTATGGTCCACCGTGTGATTGGGAAACGATTTAAAATGCATCTCAGTTTTCGTATCCTGGTCCTCGGGTTCACCATTCCAGATGCTTTACTAACACTCTCCCTGCTTGGAGAGTCAGTGCCTTTAACCTCCTGTTTGGCACAGCTTGCAATTTCTGTGCAAGATGAACAGGAATAGGGAGAACCAATGAGAGACTAGCTGTAGGTGTATGCACGGGCAAATGTAACACTCATTGCCCACCAGGAAGAGGAATTAAACAAAGGCTCAGCGTGCCCTGCCGGAAACAGATTAGGGCCTGAAGCAATCCTGCGGTTTTTTGCCCAGCTCACAAGAAAGCGAGTTGAAGAAAGGAGCTCAGGGGCACTGTAATTCACAAACCTGCAGAGTTATAAATGACAGCTATCCTCGAAAAATATATTGAAGTAAGCCTGCGAAGGGGACTTGAAAGCGGGGCAAAATTTCAGGAAAACGATTGCAGGGGGTAGACTGGAATTGCCCTGAAAGCATAGGAAAAGAGGCACAACGTCGACAATGATGCACTTGGCCAAAAAGAGCGTATGCGTTTTTTCCTGAATATATTCAGGAAAAAACGCATACGCCCTTTTTGGCCAACCAAGCAAGCCTGTAAAGGAAATCTGCACTACAATGAAGTCTCACTGCCCCCCGGGCAAAATGGCCATCTGAAAAAAGTGTAAAATCCAGAAATGTAGGACAGGATATGGAGAACAGGGAGCCTTGTTATGCTGATTGGCAGGATGTAAATTGCCAGCAGCCACCCTGGAGAAGTGTATGGTGTTTCCTGAAACACGTAAGAAACAAAGCAACACAGCCTATGGCACTTCCACTTATGGTCCTATAGCTTACGGAAATTAAAATCAAAAACAGACAGCCACCCCAATATTTGGGACGGCTGTGTTCACAAGAAGCTCGTCTACACTATCAGGTAAATATCCCAGAAAGCAAAAAATGGATAAAGAAGTTGTGGCACGTACGTGCAATGCAGTATCACTCAGCAATGAAATCTGTGTCATCAGGCCCGTAGCGGCATAGTGAATGGATGCAGGTACGGTGATTCTACGTGAACTACGTCACACAGAAAAAGAAACATCATAAGATATCACTAATACACGGAATGCAAACTTGACTACACATGAACTGAATTACAAAACAGAACAGGGTCTCAAATTTAGAAAACCAACTAGTGCTTGCTTATGGGTAAAGGTGCCATGGGGTGCTGCATAAAACCAGAGACTGAAATTAGCACAGATAACATTCCATAAGCCAAATATGTAATAGACAAGACCTACTCCTTGCTCAACGAAATGGACTCAACACCACATATTCAACGCCTAGGAATATACCTGACTAGGAAGAATCTTAAAACCCATGGATATATATGTCTCCGTAAGAGAATCAAGCGTGTGTACAGCGGCCGAAACGCAGCAGTGAAAATCCGATAAATCCCATTATCAAAATAAATTTCGAAAACAAACACAAAGACAGTGAAATAGAGAGCAATTCTTAAATAATTCACTCAGGGCATGTGATGCAACCGGGATTTACCACATCTACACCCAGAGCTGGTTGAGACATAAGGCTGGACACTTCAGGCTTATAGCTTTGGTGAGTTTCGGTGAGCAAATGCAGACCCTTTGAAGTCATACTGCATGGTACCCATTCCATGGGTCCCAACTCTCCAGGTTCAAGGGATTCTTCCTCCAGCTAAAACATGCATGGGAAACCCAGAGTATCATCCACCGTGTGATTGGGAAACGATTTAAAATGCATCTCAGTTTTCGTATCCTGGTCCTCGGGTTCACCATTCCAGATGCTTTACTAACACTCTCCCCGCTTGGAGAGTCACTGCCTTTAACCTCCTGTTTGGCACAGCTTGCAATTTCTGTGCAAGATGAACAGGAATAGGGAGAACCAATGAGAGACTAGCTCTAGGTGTATGCACGGGCAAATGTAACGCTCATTGCCCACCAGGAAGAGGCATTAAACAAAGGCTCAGCGTGCCCTGCTGAAAACAGACTAGGGCCTGAAGCAATCCTGCGGTTTTGTGCCCAGCTCACAAGAAAGCGAGTTGAAGAAAGGAGCTCAGGGGCACTGTAATTCACAAACCTGCAGAGTTATAAATGACAGCTATCCTCCAAAAATATATTGAAGTAAGCCTGCGAAGGGGACTTGAAAGCGGGGCAGAATTTCAGGAAAACGATTGCAGGGGGTAGACTGGAATTGCCCTGAAAGCATAGGAAAAGAGGCAGAACGTCGACAATGATGCACTTGGCCAAAAAGGGCGTATGCGTTTTTTCCTGAATATATTCAGGAAAAAACGCATACGCCCTTTTTGGCCAACCAAGCAAGCCTATAAAGGAAACCTGCACTACAATGAAGTCTCACTGCCCCCCGGGCAAAGGACCATCTGAAAAAAGTGTAAAATCCAGAAAGGTAGGACAGGATATGGAGAACAGGGAGCCTTGTTATGCTGATTGGCAGGATGTAAATTGCCAGCAGCCACCCTGGAGAAGTGTATGGTGTTTCCTGAAACACGTAAGAAACAAAGCAACACAGCCTATGGCACTTCCACTTATGGTCCTATAGCTTACGGAAATTAAAATCAAAAACAGACAGCCACCCCAATATTTGGGACGGCTGTGTTCACAAGAAGCTCGTCTACAGTATCAGGTAAATATCCCAGAAAGCAAAAAATGGATAAAGAAGTTGTGGCACGTACGTACAATGCAATATCACTCAGCAATGAAATCTGTGTCATCAGGCCCGTAGCGGCATAGTGAGTGGATGCAGGTACGGTGATTCTACGTGAACTACGTCACACAGAAAAAGAAACATCATAAGATATCACTAATACACGGAATGTAAACTTGACTACACATGAACTGAATTACAAAACAGAACAGGGTCTCAAATTTAGAAAACCAACTAGTGCTTTCTTATGGGGAAAGGTGCCTTGGGGTGCTGCATAAAACCAGAGACTGAAATTAGCACAGATAACTTTCCATAAGCCAAATATGTAATAGACAAGACCTACTCCTTGCTCCACGAAATGGACCCAAAACCACATATTCAACGCCTAGGAATATACCTGACTAGGAAGAATATTAAAACCCATGGATATATATGTCTCCATAAGAGAATCAAGCGTGTGTACAGTGGCCGAAACGCAGCTGTGAAAATCCGATAAATCCCATTATCAAAATAAATTTCGAAAACAAAACACAAAGACAGTGAAATAGAGAGCAATATTTAAATAATTCACTCAGGGCATGTGATGCAACCATGATTGACCACATCTACACCCACAGCTGGTTGAGACATAAGGCTGGACACTTCAGGCTGATAGCATTGGTGAGTTTTGGTGAGCAAATGCAGACCCTTTGAAGTCATACTGCATGGTACCCATTCCATGGGTCCCAACTCTCCAAGTTCAAGGGATTCTTCCTCCAGCTAAAACATTTATGGGAAACCCAGAGTATCATCCACCGTGTGATTGGGAAACGATTTAAAATGCATCTCAGTTTTCATATCCTGGTTCTCGGGTTCACCATTCCAGATGCCTTACTAAAACTCTCCCCGCTTGGAGAGTCAGTGCCTTTAACCTCCTGTTTGGCACAGCTTGCAATTTCTGTGCAAGATGAACAGGAATAGGGAGAACCAATGAGAGACTAGCTGTAGGTGTATGCACGGGGAAATGTAACACTCATTGCCCACCAGGAAGAGGAATTAAACAAAGGCTCAGCGTGCCCTGCCGGAAACAGATTAGGGCCTGAAGCAATCCTGCGGTTTTTTGCCCAGCTCACAAGAAAGCGAGTTTAAGAAAGGAGCTCAGGGGCAGTGTAATTCACAAACCTGCAGAGTTATAAATGACAGCTATCCTCCAAAAATATATTGAAGTAAGCCTGCGAAGGGGACTTGAAAGCGGGACAAAATTTCAGGAAAACGATTGCAGGGGGTAGACTGGAATTGCCCTGAAAGCATAGGAAAAGAGGCAGAACGTCGACAATGATGCACTTGGCCAAAAAGTGCGTATGCGTTTTTTCCTGAATATATTCAGGAAAAAACGCATACGCACTTTTTGGCCAACCAAGCAAGCCCGTAAATGAAATCTGCACTACAATGAAGTCTCACTGCCCCCCGGGCAAAAGGGCCATCTGAAAAAAGTGTAAAATCCAGAAATGTAGGACAGGATATGGAGAACAGGGAGCCTTGTTATGCTGATTGGCAGGATGTAAATTGCCAGCAGCCACCCTGGAGAAGTGTATGGTGTTTCCTGAAACACGTAAGAAACAAAGCAACACAGCCTATGGCACTTCCACTTATGGTCCTATAGCTTACGGAAATTAAAATAAAAAACAGACAGCCACCCCAATATTTGGGACGGCTGCGTTCACAAGAAGCTCGTCTACACTATCAGGTAAATATCCCAGAAAGCAAAAAATGGATAAAGAAGTTTTGGCACGTACGTACAATGCAATATCACTCAGCAATGAAATCTGTGTCATCAGGCCCGTAGCGGCATAGTGAGTGGATGCAGGTACGGTGATTCTACGTGAACTACATCACACAGAAAAAGAAACATCATAAGATATCACTAATACACGGAATGTAAACTTGACTACACATGAACTGAATTACAAAAGAGAACAGGGTCTCAAATTTAGAAAACCATCTAGTGCTTGCTTATGGGGAAAAGTGCCTTGGGGTGCTGCATAAAACCAGAGACTGAAATTAGCACAGATAACTTTCCATAAGCCAAATATATAATACACAAGACCTACTCCTTGCTCAACGAAATGGAACCAACACCACATATTCAACGCCTAGGAATATACATGACTAGGAAGAATCTAAAAACCCATGGATATATATGTCTCCGTATGAGAATCAAGCGTGTGTACAGCGGCCGAAACGCAGCAGTGAATATCCGATAAATCCCATTATCAAAATAAATTTCCAAAACAAAACACAAAGACAGTGAAATAGAGAGCAATTCTTAAATAATTCACTCAGGGCATGTGATGCAACCGGGATTTACTACATCTACACCCAGAGCTGGTTGAGACATAAGGCTGGACACTTCAGGCTGATAGCATTGGTGAGTTTCAGTGAGCAAATGCAGACCCTTTGAAGTCATACTGCATGGTACCCATTCCATGGGTCCCAACTCTCCAGGTTCTAGGGATTCTTCCTCCAGCTAAAACATGCATGGGAAACCCAGAGTATCGTCCTCCGTGTGATTGGGAAACGATTTAAAATGCATCTCAGTTTTCTTATCCTGGTCCTCGGGTTCACCATTCCAGATGCTTTACTAACACTCTCCTCGCTTGGAGAGTCAGTGCCTTTAACCTCCTGTTTGGCACAGCTTGCAATTTCTGTGCAAGATGAACAGGAATAGGGAGAACCAATGAGAGACTAGCTGTAGGTGTCTGCACGGGCAAATGTAACGCTCATTGCCCACCAGGAAGAGGAATTAAACAAAGGCTCAGCGTGCCCTGCTGAAAACAGATTAGGGCCTGAAGCAATCCTGCGGTTTTGTGCCCAGCTCACAAGAAAGCAAGTTGAAGAAAGGAGCTCAGGGGCACTGTAATTCACAAACCTGCAGAGTTATAAATGACAGTTATCCTCCAAAATATATTGAAGTAAGCCTGCGAAGGGGACTTGAAAGCGGGGCAGAATTTCAGGAAAACGATTGCAGGGGGTAGACTGGAATTGCCCTGAAAGCATAGGAAAAGAGGCAGAACGTCGACAATGATGCACTTGGCCGAAAAGGGCGTATGCGTTTTTTCCTGAATATATTCAGGAAAAAACGCATACGCCCTTTTTGGCCAACCAAGCATGCCTGTAAAGGAAATCTGCACTACAATGAAGTCTCACTGCCCCCCGGGCAAAAGGGCCATCTGAAAAAAGTGTAAGATGCAGAAATGTAGGACAGGATATGGAGAACAGGGAGCCTTGTTATGCTGATTGGCAGGATGTAAATTGCCAGCAGCCACCCTGGAGAAGTGTATGGTGTTTCCTGAAACACGAAAGAAACAAAGCAACACAGCCTATGGCAATTGCACTTATGGTCCTATTCCTTAGGGAAATTAAAATCAAAAACAGAGAGCCACCCCAAAGTTTGGGACGGCTGTGTTCCCAAGAAGCTCGTCTACAGTACCAGGTAAATATCCCAGAAAACAAAAAATGGATAAAGAAGTTGTGGCACGTACGTGCAATGCAGTATCACTCAGCAATGAAATCTGTGTCATCAGGCCCGTAGCGGCATAGTGAATGGATGCAGGTACGGTGATTCTACGTGAACTACGTCACACAGAAAAAGAAACATCATAAGATATCACTAATACACGGAATGCAAACTTGACTACACATGAACTGAATTACAAAACAGAACAGGGTCTCAAATTTAGAAAACCAACTAGTGCTTGCTTATGGGGAAAGGTGCCATGGGGTGCTGCATAAAACCAGAGACTGAAATTAGCACAGATAACATTCCATAAGCCAAATATGTAATAGACAAGACCTACTCCATGCTCAACGAAATGGACTCAACACCACATATTCAACGCCTAGGAATATACCTGACTAGGAAGAATCTTAAAACCCATGGATATATATGTCTCCGTAAGAGAATCAAGCGTGTGTACAGCGGCCGAAACGCAGCAGTGAAAATCCGATAAATCCCATTATCAAAATAAATTTCGAAAACAAACACAAAGACAGTGAAATAGAGAGCAATTCTTAAATAATTCACTCAGGGCATGTGATGCAACCAGGATTTACCACATCTACACCCAGAGCTGGTTGAGACATAAGGCTGGACACTTCAGGCTTATAGCATTGGTGAGTTTCGGTGAGCAAATGCAGACCCTTTGAAGTCATACTGCATGGTACCCATTCCATGGGTCCCAACTCTCGAGGTTCAAGGGATTCTTCCTCCAGCTAAAACATGCATGGGAAACCCAGAGTATCATCCACCGTGTGATTGGGAAACGATTTAAAACGCATCTCAGTTTTCGTATCCTGGTCCTCGGGTTCACCATTCCAGATGCTTTACTAACACTCTCCCTGCTTGGAGAGTCAGGGCCTTTAACCTCCTGTTTGGCACAGCTTGCAATTTCTGTGCAAGATGAACAGGAATAGGAGAACCAATGAGAGACTAGCTGTAGGTGTATGCACGGGCAAACGTAACGCTCATTTCCCACCAGGAAGAGGAATTAACCAAAGGCTCAGCATGCCCTGCCGGAAACAAATTAGGGCCTGAAGCAACCCTGCGGTTTTGTGCCCAGCTCACAAGAAAGTGAGTTGAAGAAAGGAGCTCAGGGGCACTGTAATTCACAAACCTGCAGAGTTATAAATGACAGCTATCCTCCAAAAATATATTGAAGTAAGCCTGCGAAGGGGACTTGAAAGCGGGGCAGAATTTCAGGAAAACGATTGCAGGGGGTAGACTGGAATTGCCCTGAAAGCATAGGAAATTAGGCAGAACGTCGACAATGATGCACTTGGCCAAAAAGGGCGTATGCGTTTTTTCCTGAATATATTCAGGAAAAAACCCATACGCCCTTTTTGGCCAACTAAGCAAGCCTGTAAAGGAAATCTGCACTACAATGAAGTCTCACTGCCCCCCGGGCAAGAGGGACATCTGAAAAAAGTGTAAAATCCAGAATGGTAGGACAGGATATGGAGAACAGGGAGCCTTGTTATGCTGATTGGCAGGATGTAAATTGCCAACAGCCACCCTGGAGAAGTGTATGGTGTTTCCTGAAACACGTAAGAAATAAAGCAACACAGCCTATGGCAATTGCACTTATGGTCCTATTCCTTAGGGAAATTAAAATCAAAAACAGAGAGCCACCCCAAAGTTTGGGACGGCTGTGTTCCCAAGAAGCTCGTCTACAGTACCAGGTAAATATCCCAGAAAGCAAAAAATGGATAAAGAAGTTGTGGCACGTACGTACAATGCAATATCACTCAGCAATGAAATCTGTGTCATCAGGCCCGTAGCGGCATAGTGAGTGGATGCAGGTACGGTGATTCTACGTGAACTACGTCACACAGAAAAAGAAACATCATAAGATATCACTAATACACGGAATGTAAACTTGACTACGCATGAACTGAATTACAAAACAGAACAGGGTCTCAAATTTAGAAAACCAACTAGTGCTTGCTTATGGGGAAAGGTGCCATGGGGTGCTGCATAAAACCAGAGACTGAAATTAGCACAGATAACATTCCATAAGCCAAATATGTAATAGACAAGACCTACTCCATGCTCAACGAAATGGACTCAACACCATATATTCAACGCCTAGGAATATACCTGACTAGGAAGAATCTTAAAACCCATGGATATATATGTCTCCGTAAGAGAATCCAGCATGTGTACAGCGACCGAAACAAAGCAGTGAAAATCCGATAAATCCCATTATCAAAATAAATTTCGAAAACAAAACACAAAGACAGTGAAATAGAGAGCAATTCTTAACTAATTCACTCAGGGCATGTGATGCAACCGGGATTGACCACATCTACACCCAGAGCTGGTTGAGACATAAGGCTGGACACTTCAGGCTGATAGCATTGGTGAGTTTCGGTGAGCAAATGCAGACCCTTTGAAGTCATACTGCATGGTACCCATTCCATGGGTCCCAACTCTCCAGGTTCAAGGGATTCTTCCTCCAGCTAAAACATGCATGGGAAACCCAGAGTATCGTCCACCGTGTGATTGGGAAACGATTAAAAATGCATCTCAGTTTTCGTATCCTGGTCCTCGGGTTCACCATTCCAGATGCTTTACTAACACTCTCCCCGCTTGGAGAGTCAGTGCCTTTAACCTCCTCTTTGGCACAGCTTGCAATTTCTGTGCAAGATGAACAGGAATAGGGAGAACCAATGAGAGACTAGCTGTAGGTGTCTGCACGGGCAAATGTAACGCTCATTGCCCACCAGGAAGAGGAATTAAACAAAGGCTCAGTGTGCCCTGCTGGAAACAGATTAGGGCCTGAAGCAATCCTGCGGTTTTGTGCCCAGCTCACAAGAAAGCGAGTTGAAGAAAGGAGCTCAGGGGTACTGTAATTCACAAACCTGCAGAGTTATAAATGACAGCTATCCTCCAAAAATATATTGAAGTAAGCCTGCGAAGGGGACTTGAAAGCGGAGCAGAATTTCAGGAAAACGATTGCAGGGGGTAGACTGGAATTGCCCTGAAAGCATAGGAAAAGAGGCACAACGTCGACAATGATGCACTTGGCCAAAAAGGGCGTATGCGTTTTTTCCTGAATATATTCAGGAAAAAACCCATACGCCCTTTTTGGCCAACTAAGCAAGCCTGTAAAGGAAATCTGCACTACAATGAAGTCTCACTGCCCCCCGGGCAAGAGGGACATCTGAAAAAAGTGTAAAATCCAGAATGGTAGGACAGGATATGGAGAACAGGGAGCCTTGTTATGCTGATTGGCAGGATGTAAATTGCCAACAGCCACCCTGGAGAAGTGTATGGTGTTTCCTGAAACACGTAAGAAATAAAGCAACACAGCCTATGGCAATTGCACTTATGGTCCTATTCCTTAGGGAAATTAAAATCAAAAACAGAGAGCCACCCCAAAGTTTGGGACGGCTGTGTTCCCAAGAAGCTCGTCTACAGTACCAGGTAAATATCCCAGAAAGCAAAAAATGGATAAAGAAGTTGTGGCACGTATGTGCAATGCAATATCACTCAGCAATGAAATCTGTGTCATCAGGCCCGAAGCGGCATAGTGAGTGGATGCAGGTACGGTGATTCTACGTGAACTACGTCACACAGAAAAAGAAACATCATAAGATATCACTAATACACGGAATGTAAACTTGACTACACATGAACTGAATTACAAAACAGAACAGGGTCTCAAATTTAGAAAACCAACTAGTGCTTGCTTATGGGGAAAGGTGCCTTGGGGTGCTGCATAAAACCAGAGACTGAAATTAGCACAGATAACATTCCATAAGCCAAATATGTAATAGACAAGACCTACTCCTTGCTCAACGAAATGGACTCAACACCACATATTCAACGCCTAGGAATATACCTGACTAGGAAGAATCTTAAAACCCATGGATATATATGTCTCCGTAAGAGAATCCAGCATGTGTACAGCGACCGAAACAAAGCAGTGAAAATCCGATAAATCCCATTATCAAAATAAATTTCGAAAACAAAACACAAAGACAGTGAAATAGAGAGCAATTCTTAACTAATTCACTCAGGGCATGTGATGCAACCGGGATTGACCACATCTACACCCAGAGCTGGTTGAGACATAAGGCTGGACACTTCAGGCTGATAGCATTGGTGAGTTTCGGTGAGCAAATGCAGACCCTTTGAAGTCATACTGTATGGTACCTATTCCATGGGTCCCAACTCTTCAGGTTTAAGGGATTCTTCCTCCAGCTAAAACAGGCATGGGAACCCCACAGTATGGTCCACCGTGTGATTGGGAAACGATTTAAAATGCATCTCAGTTTTCGTATCCTGGTCCTCGGGTTCACCATTCCAGATGCTTTACTAACACTCTCCCCGCTTGGAGAGTCAGTGCCTTTAACCTCCTGTTTGGCACAGCTTGCCATTTCTGTGCAAGATGAACAGGAATAGGGAAAACCAATGAGAGACTAGCTGTAGGTGTCTGCACGGGCAAATGTAACGCTCATTGCCCAACAGGAAGAGGAATTAAACAAAGGCTCAGTGTGCCCTGCTGGAAACAGATTAGGGCCTGAAGCAATCCTGCGGTTTTGTGCCCAGCTCACAAGAAAGCGAGTTGAAGAAAGGAGCTCAGGGGCACCGTACTTCACAAACCTGCAGAGTTATAAATGACAGCTATCCTCCAAAAATATATTGAAGTAAGCCTGCGAAGGGGACTTGAAAGCGGGGCAGAATTTCAGGAAAACGATTGCAGGGGGTAGACTGGAATTGCCCTGAAAGCATAGGAAAAGAGGCACAACGTCGACAATGATGCACTTGGCCAAAAAGGGCGTATGCGTTTTTTCCTGAATATATTCAGGAAAAAACACATACGCCCTTTTTGGCCAACCAAGCAAGCCTGTAAAGGAAATCTGCACTACAATGAAATCTCACTGCCCCCCCGGGCAAAAGGGCCATCTGAAAAAAGTGTAAAATCCAGAAAGGTAGGACAGGATATGGAGAACAGGGAGCCTTGTTATGCTGATTGGCAGGATGTAAATTGCCAGCAGCCACCCTGGAGAAGTGTATGGTGTTTCCTGAAACACGTAAGAAACAAAGCAACACAGCCTATGGCACTTCCACTTATGGTCCTATAGCTTACGGAAATTAAAATCAAAAACAGACAGCCACCCCAATATTTGGGACGGCTGTGTTCACAAGAAGCTCGTCTACAGTATCAGGTAAATATCCCAGAAAGCAAAAAATGGATAAAGAAGTTGTGGCACGTACGTACAATGCAATATCACTCAGCAATGAAATCTGTGTCATCAGGCCCATAGCGGCATAGTGAGTGGATGCAGGTACGGTGATTCTACGTGAACTACGTCACACAGAAAAAGAAACATCATAAGATATCACTAATACACGGAATGTAAACTTGACTACACATGAACTGAATTACAAAACAGAACAGGGTCTCAAATTTAGAAAACCAACTAGTGCTTGCTTATGGGGAAAGGTGCCTTGGGGTGCTGCATAAAACCAGAGACTGAAATTAGCACAGATAACTTTCCATAAGCCAAATATGTAATAGACAAGACCTACTCCTTGCTCAACGAAATGGACCCAACACCACATATTCAACGCCTAGGAATATACCTGACTAGGAAGAATCTTAAAACCCATGGATATATATGTCTCCGTAAGAGAATCAAGCGTGTGTACAGCGGCGGAAATGCAGCAGTGAAAATCCGATAAATCCCATTATCAAAATAAATTTCGAAAACAAAACACAAAGACAGTGAAATAGAGAGCAATTCTTAAATAATTCACTCAGGGCATGTGATGCAACCGGGATTGACCACATCTACACCCAGAGCTGGTTGAGACATAAGGCTGGACACTTCAGGCTGATAGCATTGGTGAGTTTCGGTGAGCAAATGCAGACCCTTTGAAGTCATACTGCATGGTACCCATTCCATGGGTCTCAACTCTCCAGGTTCAAGGGATTCTTCCTCCAGCTAAAACATGCATGGGAACCCCACAGTATGGTCCACCGTGTGATTGGGAAACGATTTAAAATGCATCTCAGTTTTCGTATCCTGGTCCTCGGGTTCACCATTCCAGATGCTTTACTAACACTCTCCCCGCTTAGAGAGTCAGTGCCTTTAACCTCCTCTTTGGCACAGCTTGCAATTTCTGCGCAAGATGAACAGGAATAGGGAGAACCAATGAGAGACTAGCTGTAGGTGTCTGCACGGCCAAATGTAACGCTCATTGCCCACCAGGAAGAGGAATTAAACAAAGGCTCAGTGTGCCCTGCTGGAAACAGATTAGGGCCTGAAGCAATCCTGCGGTTTTGTGCCCAGCTCACAAGAAAGCGAGTTGAAGAAAGGAGTTCAGGGGCACTGCAATTCACAAACCTGCAGAGTTATAAATGACAGCTATCTTCAAAAAGTATATTGAAGTAAGCCTGCGTAGGGGACTTGAAAGCGGGGCAGAATTTCAGGAAAACGATTGCAGGGGGTAGACTGGAATTGCCCTGAAAGCATAGGAAAAGAGGCACAACGTCGAAATGATGCACTTGGCCAAAAAGGGCGTATGCGTTTTTTCTTGAATATATTCAGGAAAAAACGCATACGCGCTTTTTGGCCAACCAAGCAAGCCTGTAATGGAAATCTGCACTACAATGAAGGCTCACTGCCCCCCGGGCAAGAGGGCCATCTGAAAAAAGTGTAAAATCCAGAAAGGTAGGACAGGATATGGAGAACAGGGAGCCTTGTTATGCTGATTGGCAGGATGTAAATTGCCAACAGCCACCCTGGAGAAATGTATGGTGTTTCCTGAAACACGTAAGAAATAAAGCAACACAGCCTATGGCAATTGCACTTATGGTCCTATTCCTTAGGGAAATTAAAATCAAAAACAGAGAGCCACCCCAAAGTTTGGGACGGATGTGTTCCCAAGAAGCTCGTCTACAGTACCAGGTAAATATCCCAGAAAGCAAAAAATGGATAAAGAAGTTGTGGCACGTACGTGCAATGCAATATCACTCAGCAATGAAATCTGTGTCATCAGGCCCTTAGCGGCATAGTGAGTGGATGCAGGTACGGTGATTCTACGTGAACTACGTCACACAGAAAAAGAAATATCATAAGATATCACTAATACACGGAATGTAAACTTGACTACACATGAACTGAATTACAAAACAGAACAGGGTCTCAAATTTAGATAATCAACTAGTGCTTGCTTATGGGGAAAGGTGCCTTGGGGTGCTGCATAAAACCAGAGACTGAAATTAGCACAGATAACATTCCATAAGCCAAATATGTAATAGACAAGACCTACTCCTTGCTCAACGAAATGCACTCAACACCACATATTCAACGCCTAGGAATATACCTGACTAGGAAGAATCTTAAAACCCATGGATATATATGTCTCCGTAAGAGAATCAAGCGTGTGTACAGCGGCTGAAACGCAGCAGTGAAAATCCGATAAATCCCATTATCAAAATAAATTTCGAAAACAAAACACAAAGACAGTGAAATCGAGAGCAATTCTTAACTAATTCACTCAGGGCATGTGATGCAACCTGGATTGACCACATCTACACCCAGAGCTGGTTGAGACATAAGGCTGGACACTTCAGGCTGATAGCATTGGTGAGTTTCGGTGAGCAAATGCAGACCCTTGGAAGTCATACTGCATGGTACCCATTCCATGGGTCCCAACTCTCCAGGTTCAAGGGATTCTTCCTCCAGCTAAAACATGCATGGGAAACCCAGAGTATCGTCCACCGTGTGATTGGGAAACGATTTAAAATGCATCTCAGTTTTCGTATCCTGGTCCTCGGGTTCACCATTCCAGATGCTTTACTAACAGTCTCCCCGCTTAGAGAGTCAGTGCCTTTAACCTCCTCTTTGGCACAGCTTGCAATTTCTGTGCAAGATGAACAGGAATAGGGAGAACCAATGAGAGACTAGCTGTAGGTGTCTGCACGGGCAAATGTAACGCTCATTGCCCACCAGGAAGAGGAATTAAACAAAGGCTCAGCGTGCCCTGCTGAAAACAGATTAGGGCCTGAAGCAATCCTGCGGTTTTGTGCCCAGCTCACAAGAAAGCGAGTTGAAGAAAGGAGCTCAGGGGCACTGTACTTCACAAACCTGCAGAGTTATAAATGACAGCTATCCTCCAAAAATATATTGAAGTAAGCCTGCGAAGGGGACTTGAAAGCGGGGCAGAATTTCAGGAAAACGATTGCAGGGGGTAGACTGGAATTGCCCTGAAAGCATAGGAAAAGAGTCACAACGTAAACAATGATGCACTTGGCCAAAAAGTGCGTATGCGTTTTTTCCTGAATATACTCTGGAAAAAACGCATACGCCCTTTTTGGCCAACCAAGCAAGCCTGTAAAAGAAATCTGCACTACAATGAAATCTCACTGCGCCCCCGGGCAAAAGGGCCATCTGAAAAAAGTGTAAAATCCAGAAAGGTAGGACAAGATATGGAGAACAGGGAGCCTTGTTATGCTGATTGGCCGGATGTAAATTGTGAACAGCCACGCTGGAGAAGTGTATGGTGTTTCCTGAAACACGTAAGAAACAAAGCAACACAGCCTATGGCACTTCCACTTATGGTCCTATAGCTTACGGAAATTAAAATCAAAAACAGACAGCCACCCCAATATTTGGGACGGCTGTGTTCACAAGAAGCTCGTCTACAGTATCAGGTAAATATCCCAGAAAGCAAAAAATGGATAAAGAAGTTGTGGCACGTACGTGCAATGCAATATCACTCAGCAATGAAATCTGTGTCATCAGGCCCGTAGCGGCATAGTAAGTGGATGCAGGTACGGTGATTCTTCGTGAACTATGTCACACAGAAAAAGAAACATCATAAGATATCACTAATACACGGAATGTAAACTTGACTACACATGAACTGAATTACAAAACAGCACAGGGTCTCAAATTTAGAAAACCGACTAGTGCTTGCTTATGGTGAAAGGTGCCTTGGGGGGCTGCATAAAACCAGAGACTGAAATTAGCACAGATAACTTTCCATAAGCCAAATATGTAATAAAAAAGACCTACTCCTTGCTCAACGAAATGGACCCAACATCACATATTCAACGCCTAGGAATATACCTGACTAGGAAGAATCTTAAAACCCATGGATATATATGTCTCCGTAAGAGAATCAAGCGTGTGTACAGCGGCCGAAACGCAGCAGTGAAAATCCGATAAATCCCATTATCAAAATAAATTTCGAAAACAAAACACAAAGACAGTGAAATAGAGAGCAATTCTTAAATAATTCTCCCAGGGCATGTGATGCAACCGGGATTTACCACATCTACACCCAGAGCTGGTTGAGACATAAGGCTGGACACTTCAGGCTGATAGCATTGGTGAGTTTCGGTGAGCAAATGCAGACCCTTTGAAGTCATACTGCATGGTACCCATTCCATTGGTCCCAACTCTCCAGGTTCAAGGCATTCTTCCTCCAGCTAAAACATGCATGGGAAACCCAGAGTATCGTCCACCGTGTGATTGGGAAATGATTTAAAATGCATCTCAGTTTTCGTATCCTGGTCCTCGGGTTCACCATTCCAGATGCTTTACTAACACTCTCCCCGCTTGGAGACTCAGTGCCTTTAACCTCCTGTTTGGCACAGCTTGCAATTTCTGTGCAAGATGAACAGGAATAGGGAGAACCAATGAGAGACTAGCTGTAGGTGTCTGCACGGGCAAATGTAACGCTCATTGCCCACCAGGAAGAGGAATTAAACAAAGGCTCAGTGTGCCCTGCTGGAAACAGATTAGGGCCTGAAGCAATCCTGCGGTTTTGTGCCCAGCTCACAAGAAAGCGAGTTGAAGAAAGGAGCTCAGGGGCACTGTACTACACAAACCTGCAGAGTTATAAATGACAGCTATCCTCCAAAAATATATTGAAGTAAGCCTGCGAAGGGGACTTGAAAGCGGGGCAGAATTTCAGGAAAACGATTGCAGGGGGTAGACTGGAATTGCCCTGAAAGCATAGGAAAAGAGGCACAACGTCGACAATGATGCACTTGGCCAAAAAGGGCGTATGCGTTTTTTCCTGAATATATTCAGGAAAAAACGCATACGCCCTTTTTGGCCAACCAAGCAAGCCTGTAAAGGAAATCTGCACTACAATGAAGTCTCACTGCCCCACGGGCAAAAGGGCCATCTGAAAAAAGTGTAAAATCCAGAAAGGTAGGACAGGATATGGAGAACAGGGAGCCTTGTTATGCTGATTGGCAGGATGTAAATTGCCAGCAGCCACCCTGGAGAAGTGTATGGTGTTTCCTGAAACACGTAAGAAACAAAGCAACACAGCCTATGGCACTTCCACTTATGGTCCTATAGCTTACGGAAATTAAAATCAAAAACAGACAGCCACCCCAATATTTGGGACGGCTGTGTTCAAAAGAAGCTCGTCTACAGTATCAGGTAAATATCCCAGAAAGCAAAAAATGGATAAAGAAGTTGTGGCACGTACGTGCAATGCAATATCACTCAGCAATGAAATCTGTGTCATCAGGCCCGTAACGGCATAGTAAGTGGATGCAGGTACGGTGATTCTACGTGAACTACGTCACACAGAAAAAGAAACATCATAAGATATCACTAATACACGGAATGTAAACTTGACTACACATGAACTGAATTACAAAACAGAACAGGGTCTCAAATTTAGAAAACCAACTAGTGCTTGCTTATGGGGAAAGGTGCGTTGGGGTGCTGCATAAAACCAGAGACTGAAATTAGCACAGATAACATTCCATAAGCCAAATATGTAATAGACAATACCTACTCCTTGCTCAACGAAATGGACCCAACACCACATATTCAACGCCTAGGAATATACCTGACTAGGAAGAATCTTAACACCCATGGATATATATGTCTCCGTAAGAGAATCAAGCGTGTGTACAGCGGTGGAAATGCAGCAGTGAAAATCCGATAAATCCCATTATCAAAATAAATTTCGAAAACAAAACACAAAGACAGTGAAATAGAGAGCAATTCTTAAATAATTCACTCAGGGCATGTGATGCAACCGGGATGGACCACATCTACACCCAGAGCTGGTTGAGACATAAGGCTGGACACTTCAGGCTGATAGCATTGGTAAGTTTCGGTGAGCAAATGCAGACCCTTTGAAGTCATACTGCATGGTACCCATTCCATGGGTCCCAACTCTCCAGGTTCAAGGGATTCTTCCTCCAGCTAAAACATGCATGGGAAACCCAGAGTATCATCAACCGTGTGTTTGGGAAATGATTTAAAATGCATCTAAGTTTTCGTTTCCTGGTCCTCGGGTTCACCATTCCAGATGCTTTACTAACACTCTCCCCGCTTGGAGAGTCAGTGCCTTTAACCTCCTGTTTCGCACAGCTTGCAATTTCTGTGCAAGATGAACAGGAATAGGGAGAACCAATGAGAGACTAGCTGTAGGTGTCTGCATGAGCAAATGTAACGCTCATTGCCCACCAGAAAGAGGAATTAAACAAAGGCTCAGTGTGCCCTGCTGGAAACAGATTAGGGCCTGAAGCAATCCTGCGGTTTTGTGCCCAGCTCACAAGAAAGCGAGTTGAAGAAAGGAGCTCAGGGGCACTGTACTTCACAAACCTGCAGTGTTATAAATGACAGCTATCCTCCAAAAATATATTGAAGTAAGCCAGCGAAGGAGACTTGAAAGCGGGGCTGAATTTCAGGAAAACGATTGCAGGGGGTAGACTGGAATTGCCCTGAAAGCATAGGAAAAGAGGCACAACGTCGACAATGATGCACTTGGCCAAAAAGGGCGTATGCGTTTTTTCCTGAATATATTCAGGAAAAAACGCATATGCCCTTTTTGGCCAACCAAGCAAGCCTGTAAAGGAAATCTGCACTACAATGAAATCTCACTGCCCCCGCGGGCAAAAGGGCCATCTGAAAAAAGTGTAAAATCCAGAAAGGTAGGACAGGATATGGAGAACAGGGAGCCTTGTTATGCTGATTGGCAGGATGTAAATTGCCAGCAGCCACCCTGGAGAAGTGTATGGTGTTTCCTGAAACACGTAAGAAACAAAGCAACACAGCCTATGGCACTTCCACTTATGGTCCTATAGCTTACGGAAATTAAAATCAAAAACAGACAGCCACCCCAATATTTGGGACGGCTGTGTTCACAAGAAGCTCGTCTACAGTATCAGGTAAATATCCCAGAAAGCAAAAAATGGATAAAGAAGTTGTGGCACGTACGTGCAATGCAATATCACTCAGCAATGAAATCTGTGTCATCAGGCCCTTAGAGGCACAGTGAGTGGATGCAGGTACGGTGATTCTACGTGAACTACGTCACACAGAAAAAGAAACATCATAAGATATCACTAATACACGGAATGTAAACTTGACTACACATGAACTGAATTACAAAACAGAACAGGGTCTCAAATTTAGAAAACCAACTAGTGCTTGCTTATGTGGAAAGGTGCGTTGGGGTGCTGCATAAAACCAGAGACTGAAATTAGCACAGATAACATTCCATAAGCCAAATATGTAATAGACAAGACCTACTCCTTGCTCAACGAAATGGACTCAACACCACATATTCAACGCCTAGGAATATACCTGACTAGGAAGAATCTTAAAACCCATGGATATATATGTCTCCGTAAGAGAATCAAGCATGTGTACAGCGGCGGAAATGCAGCCGTGAAAATCTGATAAATCCCATTATCAAATTAATTTCGAAAACAAAACACAAAGACAGTGAAATAGAGAGCAATTCTTAAATAATTCACTCAGGGCATGTGATGCAACCGGGATTGACCACATCTACACCCAGAGCTGGTTGAGACATAAGGCTGGACACTTCAGGCTGATAGCATTGGTGAGTTTCGGTGAGCAAATGCAGACCCTTTGAAGTCATACTGCATGGTACCCATTCCATGGGTCGCAACTCTCCAGGTTCAAGGCATTCTTCCTCCAGCTAAATCATGCATGGGAAACCCAGAATATCGTCCACCGTGTGATTGGGAAACGATTTAAAATGCATCTCAGTTTTCGTATCCTGGTCCTCGGGTTCACCATTCCAGATGCTTTACTAACACTCTCCCCGCTTGGAGAGTCAGTTCGTTTAACCTCCTCTTTGGCACAGCTTGCAATTTCTGTGCAAGATGAACAGGAATAGGGAGAACCAATGAGAGACTAGCTGTAGGTGTCTGCACGGGCAAATGTAACGCTTATTGCCCACCAGGAAGAGGAATTAAACAAAGGCTCAGTGTGCCCTGCTGGAAACAGATTAGGGCCTGAAGCAATCCTGCGGTTTTGTGCCCAGCTCACAAGAAAGCGAGTTGAAGAAAGGAGCTCAGGGGCACTGTACTTCACAAACCTGCAGAGTTATAAATGACAGCTATCCTCCAAAAATATATTGAAGTAAGCCTGCGAAGGGGACTTGAAAGCGGGGCTGAATTTCAGGAAAACGATTGCAGGGGGAAGACTGGAATTGCCCTGAAAGCATAGGAAAAGAGGCACAACGTCGACAATGATGCACTTGGCCAAAAAGGGCGTATGCGTTTTTTCCTGAATATATTCAGGAAAAAACGCATACGCCCTTTTTGGCCAACCAAGCAAGCTTGTAAAGGAAATCTGCACTACAATGAAATCTCACTGCCCCCCCGGGCAAAAGGGCCATCTGAAAAAAGTGTAAAATCCAGAAAGGTAGGACAGGATATGGAGAACAGGGAGCCTTGTTATGCTGATTGGCAGGATGTAAATTGCCAGCCGCCACCCTGGAGAAGTGTATGGTGTTTCCTGAAACACGTAAGAAACAAAGCAACACAGCCTATGGCACTTCCACTTATGGTCCTATAGCTTACGGAAATTAAAATCAAAAACAGACAGCCACCCCAATATTTGGGACGGCTGTGTTCACAAGAAGCTCGTCTACAGTATCAGGTAAATATCCCAGAAAGCAAAAAATGGATAAAGAAGTTGTGGCACGTACGTACAATGCAATATCACTCAGCAATGAAATCTGTGTCATCAGGCCCGTAGCGGCATAGTGAGTGGATGCAGGTACGGTGATTCTACGTGAACTACGTCACACAGAAAAAGAAACATCATAAGATATCACTAATACACGGAATGTAAACTTGACTACACATGAACTGAATTACAAAACAGAACAGGGTCTCAAATTTAGAAAACCAACTAGTGCTTGCTTATGGGGAAAGGTGCCTTGGGGTGCTGCATAAAACCAGAGACTGAAATTAGCACAGATAACTTTCCATAAGCCAAATATGTAATAGACAAGACCTACTCCTTGCTCAACGAAATGGACCCAACACCACATATTCAACGCCTAGGAATATACCTGACTAGGAAGAATCTTAAAACCCATGGATATATATGTCTCCGTAAGAGAATCAAGCGTGTGTACAGCGGCCGAAACGCAGCAGTGAAAATCCGATAAATCCCATTATCAAAATAAATTTCGAAAACAAAACACAAAGACAGTGAAATAGAGAGCAATTCTTAAATAATTCACTCAGGGCATGTGATGCAACCGGGATGGACCACATCTACACCCAGAGCTGGTTGAGACATAAGGCTGGACACTTCAGGCTGATAGCATTGGTGAGTTTCGGTGAGCAAATGCAGACCCTTTGAAGTCATACTGCATGGTACCCATTCCATGGGTCCCAACTTTCCAGGTTCAAGGGATTCTTCCTCCAGCTAAAACATGCATGGGAAACCCAGAGTATCGTCCACCATGTGATTGGGAAACGATTTAAAATGCATCTCAGTTTTCGTATCCTGGTCCTCGGGTTCACCATTCCAGATGCTTTACTAACACTCTCCCCGCTTGGAGAGTCAGTGCCTTTAACCTCCTGTTTGGCACAGCTTGCAATTTCTGTGCAAGATGAACAGGAATAGGGAGAACCAATGAGAGACTAGATGTAGGTGTCTGCACCGGCAAATGTAACGCTCATTGCCGACCAGGAAGAGCAATTAAACAAAGGCTCAGCGTGCCCTGCTGAAAACACATTAGGGCCTGAAGCAATCCTGCGGTTTTGTGCCCAGCTCACAAGAAAGCGAGTTGAAGAAAGGAGTTCAGGGGCACTGTAATTCACAAACCTGCAGAGTTATAAATGACAGCTATCTTCCAAAAGTATATTGAAGTAAGTCTGCGAAGGGGACTTGAAAGCGGGGCAGAATTTCAGGAAAACGATTGCAGGGGGTAGACTGGAATTGCCCTGAAAGCATAGGAAAAGAGGCACAACGTTGACAATGATGCACTTGGCCAAAAAGGGCGTATGCGTTTTTTCCTGAATATATTCAGGAAAAAACGCATACGCCCTTTTTGGCCAAACAAGCAAGCCTGTAAAGGAAATCTGCACTACAATGAAGTCTCACTGCCCCCCGGGCAAGAGGGCCATCTGAATAAAGTGTCAAATCCAGAAAGGTAGGACAGGATATGGAGAACAGGGAGCCTTGTTATGCTGATTGGCAGGATGTAAATTGCCAACAGCCACCCTGGAGAAGTGTATGGTGTTTCCTGAAACACGTAAGAAATAAAGCAACACAGCCTATGACAATTGCACTTATGGTCCTATTCCTTAGGGAAATTAAAATCAAAAACAGAGAGCCACCCCAAATTTTGGGACGGCTGTGTTCCCAAGAAGCTCGTCTACAGTACCAGGTAAATATCCCAGAAAGCAAAAAATGGATAAAGATGTTGTGGCACGTACGTGCAATGCAGTATCACTCAGCAATGAAATCTGTGTCATCAGGCCCATAGCAGCATAGTGAGTGGATGCAGGTACGGTGATTCTACGTGAACTAGGTCACACAGAAAAAGAAACATCATAAGATATCACTAATGCACGGAATGTAAACTTGACTACACATGAACTGAATTACAAAACAGAACAGGGTCTCAAATTTAGAAAACCAACTAGTGCTTGCTTATGGGGAAAGTTGCCTTGGGGTGCTGCATAAAACCAGAGACTGAAATTAGCACAGATAACATTCCATAAGGCAAATATGTAATAGACAAGACCTACTCCTTGCTCAACGAAATGGACTCAACACCACATATTCAACGCCTAGGAATATAACTGACTAGTAAGAATCTTAAAACCCATGGATATATATGTCTCCGTAAGAGAATCAAGCGTGTGTACAGCGGCCAAAACGCAGCAGTGAAAATCCGATAAATCCCATTATCAAAATAAATTTCGAAAACAAAACACAAAGACAGTGAAATAGAGAGCAATTCTTAAATAATTCACTCAGGGCATGTGATGCAACCGGGATTTACCACATCTACACCCAGAGCTGGTTGGGACATAAGGCTGGACACTTCAGGCTGATAGCATTGGTGAGTTTCGGTGAGCAAATGCAGACCCTTTCAAGTCATACTGCATGGTACCCATTCCATGGGTCCCAAATCTCCAGGTTCAAGGGATTCTTCCTCCAGCTAAAACATGCATGGGAAACCCAGAGTATCATCCACCGTGTGATTGGGAAACGATTTAAAATGCATCTCAGTTTTCGTATCCTGGTCCTCGGGTTCACCATTCCAGATGCTTTACTAACACTCTCCCTGCTCGGAGAGTCAGTGCCTTTAACCTCCTGTTTGGCACAGCTTGCAATTTCTGTGCAAGATGAACAGGAATAGGGAGAACCAATGAGAGACTAGCTGTAGGTGTCTGCACGGGCAAATGTAACGCTCATTGCCCACCAGGAAGAGGAATTAAACAAAGGCTCAGCATGCCCTGCCGGAAACAGATTAAGGCCTGAAGCAATCCTGCGGTTTTGTGCCCAGCTCACAAGAAAGCGAGTTGAATAAAGGAGCTCAGGGGCACCTTAATTCACAAACCTGCAGAGTTATAAATGACAGCTATCCTCCAAAAATATATTGAAGTAAGCCTGCGAAGGGGACTTGAAAGCAGGGCAGAATTTCAGGAAAACGATTGCAGGGGGTAGACTGGAATTGTCCTGAAAGCATAGGAAAAGAGGCAGAACGTCGACAATGATGCACTTGGCCAAAAAGGGCGTATGCGTTTTTTCCTGAATATATTCAGGAAAAAACGCATACGCCCTTTTTGGCCAACCAAGCAAGCCTGTAAAGGAAATCTGCACTACAATGAAGTCTCACTGCCCCCCGGGCAAAAGGGCCATCTGAAAAAAGTGTAAAATCCAGAAAGGTAGGACAGGATATGGAGAACAGGGAGCCTTGTTATGCTGATTGGCAGGATGTAAATTGCCAGCAGCCACCCTGGAGAAGTGTATGGTGTTTCCTGAAACACGTAAGAAATAAAGCAACACAGCCTATGGCACTTCCACTTATGGTCCTATAGCTTACGGAAATTAAAATCAAAAACAGACAGCCACCCCAATATTTGGGACGGCTGTGTTCACAAGAAGCTCGTCTACAGTATCAGGTAAATATCCCAGAAAGCAAAAAATGGATAAAGAAGTTGTGGCACGTACGTGCAATGCAATATCACTCAGCAATGAAATCTGTGTCATCAGGCCCGTAGCGGCATAGTGAGTGGATGCAGGTACGGTGATTCTACGTGAACTACGTCACACAGAAAAAGAAACATCATAAGATATCACTAATACACGGAATGTAAACTTGACTACACATGAACTGAATTACAAAACAGAACAGGGTCACAAATTTAGAAAACCAACTAGTGCTTGCTTATGGGGAAAGGTGCCTTGGGGTGCTGCATAAAACCAGAGACTGAAATTAGCACAGATAACATTCCATAAGCTAAATATGTAATAGACAAGACCTACTCCTTGCTCAACGAAATGGACTCAACACCACATATTCAACGCCTAGGAATATACCTGACTAGGAAGAATCTTAAAACCCATGGATATATATGTCTCCGTAAGAGAATCAAGCGTGTGTACAGCGGCGGAAATGCAGCAGTGAAAATCCGATAAATCCCATTATCAAAATAAATTTCGAAAACAAAACACAAAGACAGTGAAATAGAGAGCAATTCTTAAATAATTCACTCAGGGCATGTGATGCAACCGGGATTGACCACATCTACACCCAGAGCTGGTTGAGACATAAGGCTGGACACTTCTGGCTGATAGCACTGGTGAGTTTCGGTGAGCAAATGCAGACCCTTTGAAGTCATACTGCATGGTACCCATTCCATGGGTCCCAACTCTCCAGGTTCAAGGCATTCTTCCTCCAGCTAAAACATGCATGGGAAACCCAGAGTATCGTCCACCGTGTGATTGGGAAACGATTTAAAATGCATCTCAGTTTTCGTATCCTGGTCCTCGGGTTCACCATTCCAGATGCTTTACTAACACTCTCCCCGCTTGGAGAGTCAGTGCCTTTAACCTCCTGTTTGGCACAGCTTGCCATTTCTGTGCAAGATGAACAGGAATAGGGAGAACCAATGAGAGACTAGCTGTAGGTGTCTGCACGGGCAAATGTAACGCTCATTGCCCACCAGGAAGAGGAATTAAACAAAGGCTCAGTGTGCCCAGCTGGAAACAGATTAGGGCCTGAAGCAATCCTGCGGTTTTGTGCCCAGCTCACAAGAAAGCGAGTTGAAGAAAGGAGCTCAGGGGCACTGTACTTCACAAACCTGCAGAGTTATAAATGACAGCTATCCTCCAAAAATATATTGAAGTAAGCCTGCGAAGGGGACTTGAAAGCGGGGCTGAATTTCAGGAAAACGATTGCAGGGGGTAGACTGGAATTGCCCTGAAAGCATAGGAAAAGAGGCACAACGTCGACAATGATGCACTTGGCCAAAAAGGGCGTATGCGTTTTTTCCTGAATATATTCAGGAAAAAACGCATACGCCCTTTTTGGCCAACCAAGCAAGCCTGTAAAGGAAATCTGCACTACAATGAAATCTCACTGCCCCCCCGGGCAAAAGGGCCATCTGAAAAAAGTGTAAAATCCAGAAAGGTAGGACAGGATATGGAGAACAGGGAGCCTTGTTATGCTGATTGGCAGGATGTAAATTGCCAGCAGCCACCCTGGAGAAGTGTATGGTGTTTCCTGAAACACATAAGAAACAAAGCAACACAGCCTATGGCACTTCCACTTATGGTCCTATAGCTTACGGAAATTAAAATCAAAAACAGACAGCCACCCCAATATTTGGGATGGCTGTGTTCACAAGAAGCTCGTCTACAGTATCAGGTAAATATCCCAGAAAGCAAAAAATGGATAAAGAAGTTGTGGCACGTACGTGCAATGCAATATCACTCAGCAATGAAATCTGTGTCATCAGGCCCGTAGCGGCATAGTGAGTGGATTCAGGTACGGTGATTCTACGTGAACTACGTCACACAGAAAAAGAAACATCATAAGATATCACTAATAAACGGAATGTAAACTTGACTACACATGAACTGAATTACAAAAGAGAACAGGGTCTCAAATTTAGAAAACCAACTAGTGCTTGCTTATGGGGAAAGGTGCCTTGGGGTGCTGCATAAAACCAGAGACTGAAATTAGCACAGATAACTTTCCATAAGCCAAATATGTAATAGACAAGACCTACTCCTTGCTCAACGAAATGGACCCAACACCACATATTCAACGCCTAGGAATATACCTGACTAGGAAGAATCTTAAAACCCATGGATATATATGTCTCCGTAAGAGAATCAAGCGTGTGTACAGCGGCCGAAACGCAGCAGTGAAAATCCGATAAATCCCATTATCAAAATAAATTTCGAAAACAAAACACAAAGACAGTGAAATAGAGAGCAATTCTTAAATAATTCACTCAGGGCATGTGATGCAACAGGGATTGACCAAATCTACACCCAGAGCTGGTTGAGACATAAGGCTGGACACTTCTGGCTGATAGCACTGGTGAGTTTCGGTGAGCAAATGCAGACCCTTTGAAGTCATACTGCATGGTACCCATTCCATGGGTCCCAACTCTCCAGGTTCAAGGCATTCTTCCTCCAGCTCAAACATGCATGGGAAACCCAGAGTATCGTTCACCGTGTGATTGGGAAACGATTTAAAATGCATCTCAGTTTTCGTATCCTGGTCCTCGGGTTCACCATTCCAGATGCTTTACTAACACTCTCCCCGCTTGGAGAGTCAGTGCCTTTAAACTCCTGTTTGGTACAGCTTGCCATTTCTGTGCAAGATGAACAGGAATAGGGAGAACCAATGAGAGACTAGCTGTGGGTGTCTGCACGGGCAAATGTAACGCTCATTGCCCACCAGGAAGAGGAATTAAACAAAGGCTCAGTGTGCCCTGCTGGAAACAGATTAGGGCCTGAAGCAATCCTGCGGTTTTGTGCCCAGCTCACAAGAAAGCGAGTTGAAGAAAGGAGCTCAGGGGCACTGTACTTCACAAACCTGCAGAGTTATAAATGACAGCTATCCTCCAAAAATATATTGAAGTAAGCCTGCGAAGGGGACTTGAAAGCGGGGCTGAATTTCAGGAAAACGATTGCAGGGGGTAGACTGGAATTGCCCTGAAAGCATAGGAAAAGAGGCACAACGTCGACAATGATGCACTTGGCCAAAAAGGGCGTATGCGTTTTTTCCTGAATATATTCAGGAAAAAAACGCATACGCCCTTTTTGGCCAACCAAGCAAGCCTGTAAAGGAAAGCTGCACTACAATGAAATCTCACTGGCCCCCCGGGCAAAAGGGCCATCTGAAAAAAGTGTAAAATCCAGAAAGTTAGGACAGGATATGGAGAACAGGGAGCCTTGTTATGCTGATTGGCAGGATGTAAATTGCCAGCAGCCACCCTGGAGAAGTGTATGGTGTTTCCTGAAACACGTAAGAAACAAAGCAACACAGCCTATGGCACTTCCACTTATGGTCCTATTGCTTACGGAAATTAAATCAAAAACAGACAGCCACCCCAAAGTTTGGGACGGCTGTGTTCACAAGAAGCTCGTCTACAGTATCAGGTAAATATCCCAGAAAGCAAAAAATGGATAAAGAAGTTGTGGCACGTACGTGCAATGCAATATCACTCAGCAATGAAATCTGTGTCATCAGGCCCGTAGCGGCATAGTGAGTGGATTCAAGTACGGTGATTCTACGTGAACTACGTCACACAGAAAAAGAAACATCATAAGATATCACTAATACACGGAATGTAAACTTGACTACACATGAACTGAATTACAAAAGAGAACAGGGTCTCAAATTTAGAAAACCAACTAGTGCTTGCTTATGGGGAAAGGTGCCTTGGGGTGCTGCATAAAACCAGAGACTGAAATTAGCACAGATAACTTTCCATAAGCGAAATATGTAATAGACAAGACCTACTCCTTGCTCAACGAAATGGACCCAACACCACATATTCAACGCCTAGGAATATACCTGACTAGGAAGAATCTTAAAACCCATGGATATATATGTCTCCGTAAGAGAATCAAGCATGTGTACAGCGGCCGAAACGCAGCCGTGAAAATCCAATTATCAAAATAAATTTCGAAAACAAAACACAAAGACAGTGAAATAGAGAGCAATTCTTAAATAATTCACTCAGGGCATGTGATGCAACCGGGATTGACCACATCTACACCCAGAGCTGGTTGAGACATAAGGCTGGACACTTCAGGCTGATAGCACTGGTGAGTTTCGGTGAGCAAATGCAGACCCTTTGAAGTCATACTGCATGGTACCCATTCCATGGGTCCCAACTCTCCAGGTTCAAGGCATTCTACCTCCAGCTAAAACATGCATGGGAAACCCAGAGTATCGTCCACCGTGTGATTGGGAAACGATTTAAAATGCATCTCAGTTTTCGTATCCTGGTCCTCGGGTTCACCATTTTAGATGCTTTACTAACACTCTCCCCGCTTGGAGAGTCAGTGCGTTTAACCTCCTGTTTGGCACAGCTTGCAATTTCTGTGCAAGATGAACAGGAATAGGGAAAACCAATGAGAGACTAGCTGTAGGTGTCTGCACGGGCAAATGTAACGCTCATTGCCCACCAGGAAGAGGAATTAAACAAAGGCTCAGTGTGCCCTGCTGGAAACAGATTAGGGCCTGAAGCAATCCTGCGGTTTTGTGCCCAGCTCACAAGAAAGCGAGTTGAAGAAAGGAGCTCAGGGGCACTGTACTTCGCAAACCTGCAGAGTTATAAATGACAGCTATCCTCCAAAAATATATTGAAGTAAGCCTGCGAAGGGGACTTGAAAGCGGGGCTGAATTTCAGGAAAACGATTGCAGGGGGTAGACTGGAATTGCCCTGAAAGCATAGGAAAAGAGGCAGAACGTCGACAATGATGCACTTGGCCAAAAAGGGCGTATGCGTTTTTTCCTGAATATATTCAGGAAAAAACGCATAAGCCCTTTTTGGCCAACCAAGCAAGCTTGTAAAGGAAATCTGCACTACAATGAAATCTCACTGCCCCCCCGGGCAAAAGGGCCATCTGAAAAAAGTGTAAAATCCAGAAAGGTAGGACAGGATATGGAGAACAGGGAGCCTTGTTATGCTGATTGGCAGGATGTAAATTGCCAGCCGCCTCCCTGGAGAAGTGTATGGTGTTTCCTGAAACACGTAAGAAACAAAGCAACACAGCCTATGGCACTTCCACTTATGGTCCTATAGCTTACGGAAATTAAAATCAAAAACAGACAGCCACCCCAATATTTGGGACGGCTGTGTTCACAAGAAGCTCGTCTACAGTATCAGGTAAATATCCCAGAAAGCAAAAAATGGATAAAGAAGTTGTGGCACGTACGTACAATGCAATATCACTCAGCAATGAAATCTGTGTCATCAGGCCCGTAGCGGCATAGTGAGTGGATGCAGGTACGGTGATTCTACGTGAACTACGTCACACAGAAAAAGAAACATCATAAGATATCACTAATACACGGAATGTAAACTTGACTACACATGAACTGAATTACAAAAAAGAACAGGGTCTCAAATTTAGAAAACCAACTAGTGCTTGCTTATGGGGAAAGGTGCCTTGGGGTGCTGCATAAAACCAGAGACTGAAATTAGCACAGATAACTTTCCATAAGCCAAATATGTAATAGACAAGACCTACTCCTTGCTCAACGAAATGGACCCAACACCACATATTCAACGCCTAGGAATATACCTGACTAGGAAGAATCTTAAAACCCATGGATATATATGTCTCCGTAAGAGAATCAAGCGTGTGTACAGCAGCCGAAACGCAGCAGTGAAAATCCGATAAATCCCATTATCAAAATAAATTTCGAAAACAAAACACAAAGACAGTGAAATAGAGAGCAAATCTTAAATAATTCACTCAGGGCATGTGATGCAACCGGGATTTACCACATCTACACCCAGAGCTGGTTGGGACATAAGGCTGGACACTTCAGGCTGATAGCATTGGTGAGTTTCGGTGAGCAAATGCAGACCCTTTGAAGTCATACTGCATGGTACCCATTCCATGGGTCCCAACTCTCCAGGTTCAAGGGATTCTTCCTCCAGCTAAAACATGCATGGGAAACCCAGAGTATCGTCCACTGTGTGATTGGGAAACGATTTAAAATGCATCTCAGTTTTCGTTTCCTGGTCCTCGGGTTCACCATTCCAGATGCTTTACTAACACTCTCCCCCCTTGGAGAGTCAGTGCCTTTAACCTCCTGTTTGGCATAGCTTGCCATTTCTGTGCAAGATGAACAGGAATAGGGAGAACCAATGAGAGACTAGCTGTAGGTGTCTGCACGGGCAAATGTAATGCTCATTTCCCACCAGGAAGAGGAATTAACCAAACGCTCAGCGTGCCCTGCTGGAAAGAGATTAGTGCCTGAAGCAATCCTGCGGTTTTGTGCCCAGCTCACAAGAAAGCGAGTTGAAGAAAGGAGCTCAGGGGCACTGTAATTCACAAACCTGCAGAGTTATAAATGACAGCTATCTTCCAAAAATATATTGAAGTAAGCCTGCGAAGGGGACTTGAAAGCGGGGCAGAAATTCAGGAAAACGATTGAAGGGTTAAACTGGAATTGCACTTAAAGAATAGGAAAAGAGGCAGAACGTCGATAATGATGCACTTGTCCAAAAAGTGCGGATGCTTTTTTCCCTAAATATATTCAGGAAAAAACGCATACGCACTTTTTGGCCAACCAAGAAGCTTGTAAATAAACCTGCACTACAATGAAATCTCAGTGCCCCCCAGGGCAAAAGGGCCATTTAAAAAAATTGTAAAATCCAGAAACGGAGGACAGGCAATGGAAAACAGGGATCCTTATTATACTGATGCATATGATGTAAATTGCCAACAGCCATTCTGGAGAAGTGTTATGTGTTTCCTGAAACACGTAAGAAACAAAGCAACACAGCCTATGGCACTTCCACTTATGGTCCTACAGCTTAGTGAAATTAAAATCAAAGACACCCAGCCACCTCAAAGTTTGGGACCTCTCTGTTCACAAGAACCTCGTTTACAGTACCAGGTAAATATCTCAGAGAGCAAACAATGGATAAAGAAGTTGTGGTACGTACGTACAATGGAATATCACTCAGCAATGAAATCTGTGTCATCAGGCCCGTAGTGGCATAGTGAGTGGATACAGGTATGGTGATTCTACGTGAAATAAGTCACACATAAAAAGAAACATCATAAAATATCACTAATACACAGTATGTAAACTTGACTACACATGAACTGAATTACAAAACAGAACAGTCTCAAATTTAGAAAACCAACTTGTGCTTTCTTATGGAGAAAGGTGCGTTGGAGTGCTGCATAAAACCAGAGACTGAAATTAGCACAGATACCGTTCCATAAGCCAAATATGTAATAGACAAGACCTACTCCTTGCTCAACGAAATGGACTCAACACCACATATTCAACGCCTAGGAATATACCTGACTAGGAAGAATCTTAAAACCCGTGGATATTTATGTCTCCGTAAGAGAATCAAGAGTGTGTACAGCGGCATTAACGCAGCAGTGAAAATCCGATAAATCCCAGTGTCAAAAAAAATTTCAAAAACAAAACACAATGACAGTGAAATAGAGAGCAATTCTTAAATAACTCACACAGGGCATGTGATGCAACCTGGTTTACCACATCTACACCCACAGCTGGGTGAGAGATAAGGCTTGACCCTTTGGGCTGATAGCATTGGTGAGGTTCAGTGAGCAAATGCAGACCCTTTTATGTCATACTGCCTGGTACCCATTCCATGGTTCCCAACTCTCCAGGGTCAAGGGATTCTTCCTTCTGCTAAAATTTGCATGGGAAACCCAGAGTATGCTCCACCGTGTGACTGGGAAACCTTTTTACATGCATGTCTGTTTTCGTCCCCTGGTGCTCAGGTTCACCATTCCAGACCCTTTTCTTACACTCTCCCCATTTGGAGAGTCAGTGCCTTTAACCTCCTGTTTGGCACTGTTTGCAATTTCTGCGCATGATGAACAGGAATAAGGAGAACCAATGGGAGACTATCTGTAGGTGTGTGCACGGGCAAATATTTTTTTTAACATCTTTATTGGGGTATAATTGCTTTACAATGGTGTGTTAGTTTTTGCTTTATAACAAAGTGAATCAGCTATACATATACATATGCTCCCTGTGTCTTCCCTCTTGTGTCTCCCTCCCTCCCTCTCTCCCCCTTCCACCCCTCCAGGCTGTCCCAACGCCCCGAGCTAATATCCCTGTGCCTTGCGGCTGCTTCCCCCTTGCTATCTACTTTACTACATTTGTTAGTGTGTATATGTCCATGACTCTCTCTCGCCCTGTCAAAACTCACCATTCCCCCTCCCCATATCCTCAATTCCGTTCTCCAGTAGGTCTGCGCCTCTATTCCTGTCTTATCCCTAGGTTCTTCATGACATTTTTTTCCTTTAAATTCCATATATATGTGTTAGCATACGCTATTTGTCTTTTTCTTTCTGACTTACTTCACTCTGTATGACAGACTCTAGGTCTATCCATCTCATTACAAATAACTCAGTTTCATTTCTTTTTAAGGCTGAGTAATATTCCATTGTGTATATGTGCCACATCTTCTTTATCCATTCGTCCGATGATGGGCGCTTAGGTTCTTTCCATCTCCGGGCTATTGTAAATAGAGCTGCAATGAACATTTTGGTACATGACTCTTTTTGAATTTTGGTTTTCTCAGGGTATATGCCCAGTATGCACGGGCAATTTTAACACTCATTTCCCAACAGGAAAAGGAATTAACCAAAGGCTCAGCATGCCGTGCTGGAACAAGATTAGGGCCTGAAGCAATCCTGCGGTTTTGTGGCCAGCTCACAAGAAAGCGAGTTGAGGAAAGGAGCTCAGGGGCACTGTCATTCACATACCTGCAGACTTATAAATGACAGAAATCGTACAAAAATATATTGAATTAAGGCTGCGAAGAGGACTTGAAAGTGGGGCAGAATTGCTGGAATCCGATTTCAGGAGGTAGACGTGAATTGCTCTGAAAGCATAAGAGAAGTGGCAGAACCTCGTCAATGAAGCACTTGGCCAAAAAGGGCATATGCATTTTTTCCAGGGCCATCATTCACGGGAGTAGGAGGCTCCCAGCATGCTCCAGTGGCCAACAGAGGACCCACGTTGCCAAGGCGATGTGAGCTAGCCAGGCAGGAGTGACCTGACATCAGAGGGCCCACCTCACAGAATGGTAGGGAACCCAGCCAGGATCAGACTCTCCCCAGAGGGCCCACATCACCAAGGTGATGGGAACCAGGCAGGAGTGTCCTCACACCCGTGGGGCCACATCATCAAAAGTTGAGGTACCCAGCACATGTGACCTCAAACCAGAGGACCCACATCACCATGGGTTTCGGAGTGAGGCAGGCAGGATTAACCTCACAACACATGTCCCATTGTATACAAAAGGTGTGGAAACCAGCAGTTGGATCTTCCTAGCAGGCGGCCCAGAGCACTGAGGCTATGAGATCCAGGCCGGCATGAACTCACAACAGAGGGCCCTCATTGTGATTCTGTAAGCAACCCAGCCGTTGTGACCTCAGAGCAGAAGGCCCACATCCCCATGGGGGAGGGAAACAAGCAGGAGTGTCATCGCAAGAGTGGGCACACATGAAAAAATGTGGGGAGCCCAGCAATTAGTGCCTGATGCCAGAGGGCCCTCATCACCAAGGGGCGGTGGCTCCCAGCCAGCTCCGACTGCTACCAGAGGGGCGACGTCGCCAATGCGGAGTGCGACAACCAGGCAGGAGTGACCTCAGAGCAGAGGGTCAACCTCACAGAAGTGTGAAGAACTAAAGAGGATCAGATTCTCACCAGAGGGCCCACATCACCAAGGGAATGGGAACCAGGCAGGAGTGTCCTCACACTAGTGGGGCCACATCACCGAAAAGTGAGGGACCCAGCACACGTGGCCTCAAACCAGAGGACACACATCACAAGGGAGCTGGGATTGAGGCAGGCAGGAGGAGCCTCAAAACAGAGGGACCATAGAATTAAAGAGGTGAAGAATCCCGCAGTTGGAACCTCCCAGCAGGCGGCCAGGAGCAGCGAGACTATGGGATCCAGGCCGGAGTGATCTCACACCAGAGGGCCGTCATCATGAAACTGTGAGCAACCTAGGCGTTGGGATCTCAGAGCAGAAGGCCCACATTCCCATGGGGTTGGGAACCTGTCAGAAGTGTACTCGCACCACAAGGCACACATCAGAGAATTTAGGGAACCCAGGAGTTAGGGCCTGACGCCAGAGGGCCCTCATTACCAAGGGGAGGAGACTCCAATCAGGCACCAACACCCAACTGAGGTCCCACGTCGCCAAGGTGACGTGTGACAGCCAGGTAGGAGTGACCTCACCGCAGAGGGCCTACCTCACAGAAGGGTGAGGAACACAGCCAGGATAAGACTCTCACCAGAGGGCCCACATCACCAAGGTGATCAGAACCAGGCAGGAGAGTCTTCACACCAGTGTGGCCACATCATAGAAAGGTGAGGAACCCAGCACATGTGGCCTAAACCAGAAGACCCACATCTCCAAGGGGCTCGGAATGAGGCAGGCAGGAGTAGCCTCACAACACAGGGCCCATAGAATAAAAAAGCTGAGGAATCCAGCAATGGGAACCTCCCAGCAGGCGGCCAAGAGCACCAAGTCTATGCGATTCAGGCCGCAGTAAACTCACAGCAGAGGGTCCACATCATGAAACTGCGAGCAACCCAGCCATTTGGACCTCAGAGCAGAAGGTCCACATCCCCAAGGTGTTGGGAGCATGGCAGGAGTGTCCTCGCACCACTTAGCACATATCAGAAAATGTGGGTACCCAGCAGTTAGGGCCTGACGCCAGAGGGCCCTCATCACTGAGGGGAGGAGGCTCCCAGCATGTTCCAACTACCACAAGAGGGCCCACGTCGCCAAGGCGGGGTGTGCCAGCCAGGCAGGAGTGACCTCACAGCAGACGGCCCACCTCAAAGAAGTGTGAGGAACCCAACCAGGATCAGACTCTCACCAGAGGGCCCATATCACCAAGGGGACGGGAACCAGGCACGAGTGTCCTCACACCAGTGGGGCCACATCACTAAAAGATGAGGAAACTGGCACATGTGGCCACAAACCAGAGGACCTACATCACCAAGGGGCTGGGAGTGACACAGGCAGGAGGAGCCTCCCAACACAGGGCCCAAAGAATAAAAAAGGTGAGGAACCCAGCAGTTGGAACTTCCCAGCAGGCGGCCCAGAGTACAGAGGCTATGGGATCTAGGAATGAGTGAACTAACACCAGAGAGCTAACATCAGGAAACTGTGAGCAACCCAGTCGTTGGAACCTCAGAGCAGAAGGCCCATATCGCCATGGGGATGGGAACATTTCACGAGTGTCCTGGCATCACTGGGCTCACATCAGAAAACCTGGGGAGCCCAGCAGTTAGAGCCTGACGCCAGAGGGACCTCATCACCGAGGACAGGAGTCTCCAAAAGGATCCAACTGCCACCAGAGGGCCGACGTCACCAAGGCAATGGGAGCAAGCCAGGCAGGAGTTACCTCAGAGCACAGGGCCCACCTCACAGAACGGTAAGGAACCCAGCCAGGATCAGACTCTCACCAGAGGGGCCACATCACCAAGGGGCTGGGAAACAGGCACGAGTGTCCTCACACCATTGGGGCCACATCATCGAAAGGTGAGGGACCCAGCACACGTGGCCTCACACCAGAGGACACACATCACAACGGGGCTGGGATTGAGGCAGGCAGGAGGAGCCTCAAAACAGAGGGCCCATAGAATAAAAAAGGTGAGGAATCCCGCAGTTGGAACCTCCCAGCAGGCGCCCAGGAGCAGCAAGCCTATGGGATCTAGGCCGGAATGAACGCACATCAGAGGGCCCTCATCATGAAACTGTGAGCACCCCAGCCGTTGGGACCTCAGAGCAGAAGGCCCAAATTCCCATGGGGTTGGGAACCTGACAGGAGTGTACTCGCACCACAGGTCGCACATCTGCAAATTTTGGGAGCCCAGGAGTTAGGGTCTGACGCAAGAGGGCCCTCATTACCGAGGGACGGAGACTCGCAGCAGACACCAACTCCCAACTGAGGGCCCACGTCACCAAGGTGATGTGTGCCAGCCAGGCAGGAGTGACCTCACCGCAGAGGGCCTACCTCACAGAAGGGTGAGGAAACCAGCCAGGATAAGACTCTCACCAGAGGGCCCACATCACCAAGGGGATCGGAACCAGGCAGGAGGGTCCTCACACCAGTGTGGCCACATTATAGAAAGGTGAGGAACCCAGAACATGTGGCCTAAAACAGGGGACCCACATCTCCAAGGGGCTAGGAGTGAGGCAAGCAGGAGTATCCTCACAAAACAGAGCCCACAGAATAAAAGTTGTGAGGAATCCAGCAGTTGGAACCGGCCAGTAGGCCGCCCAGAGCACAGAGTCTATGGGATCCAGGCCACAGCAAACTCACAGCAGAGGTCCCACATCATGAAACTGTGAGCAACCCAGCGGATGGGACCTCAGAGCAGAAGGCCCACATCCCTATGGGGATGGAAACCTGACAGGAGTGTCCTCGGCCCACTTCCACGAATCAGAAAATGTGGGAACCCAGCAGTTAGGACCTGAGGCCAGAGGACCCTCATCACCGAGGGGAGGAGGCTCCCAGCAGGCTCTAACTGCCACCATAAGGCCGATGTCACCAAGGCGGGGTGTGCCAACCAGGCAGGAGTGACCTCAGAGCAGAAAGCCCACCTCACAGAAGTGTGAGGAACCCAACAAGGATCAGACTGTCACCAGAGGGCCAACATCACCAAGGGAATGGGAACCAGGCAGGAGTGTCCTCACACCAGTGGGGCTACATCACCATAATTTGAGGGACCCAGCACACGTGGCCTCAAACCTGAGGACACACATCACCAAGGGGCTGGGAGTGAGGCAGGCCAGAGGATCCTCAAAACAGAGGGACCATAGAATAAAAAAGGTGAGGAATCCCACAGTTGGAACCTCCGGCAGGCAGCCAGGAGCAGCGAGGCTATGGGATCTAGGCAGGAGTGAACTCACACCAGAGGGCCCTCATCATGAAACTGTGAGCAACACAGCCGTTGGGACCTCAGAGCAGAAGGCTCACATCCCCATGGGGATGGGAACCTGGCAGGAGTGTCCTTGCACCACTTAGCACGAATCAGAAAATGTGGGAACCCAGCAGTTAGGGCCTGAGGCCAGAGGGCCCTCATCACTGAGGGGAGGAGGCTCCCAGCAGGCTCCAACTGCCACCATATGGCCGACGTTGCCAAGGCGGGGTGTGCCAGCCAGGCAGGAGTGAGCTCAGAGCAGAGGGCCCACCTCACAGAAGGGTGAGGAACCTAACCAGGATCAGACTCTCACCAGAGGGCCAACATCACCAAGGTGATGGGAACCAGGCAAGACTGTCCTAACAGCAGTGGGGCCAACATCACCAAGGGAATGGGAACCAGGCAAGAGTGTCCTCACACCAGTGTGGCCACATTATAGAAAGGTGAGGAACACAGCACATGTGGCCTCAAACAAGGGGACACACATCACGAAGGGGCTGGGAGTGAGGCATGCAGGAGGAGACGCACAACCGAGGGCCCATAGAATAAAAAAGGTGAGGAATCGAGAAGTTGGAAACTCCAAGCTGGAGGCCCAGAACACTGACACTATGGGATACAGGCCAGAGTGAACACACAGCAAAGGGCCCACATCATGAAACTGTGAGCAACCCAGCAGTTGGGACCACAGAACAGAAGTCCCACATGCCCATGGGGATGGGAACCTGGCAGGAGTGACTCGCACCACTGGGCACACATCAGAAAATGTGTGGAGCCCAGCACTTAGGGCCTGACACCAGAAGGCCCTCATCACTGAGGGGAGGAGGCCCCAGCACACTCCAACTGCCACCAGAGGGTCCACATCACCAAGGCGACGTGCGCCAGCCAGGCAGGATTGACCTCACAGCAGAGGGCCCACATCATGAAAGTGTGAGCAACCCAGCCGTTAGGACCTCAGAACAGAAGGCCCACACGCTCATGAGGATGGGAACCTGGCAGGAGTGCCCTCGTACCACTTAGCACGTATCAGAAAATGTGGGAACCCCGCCATTAGGGTCTGACGCCAGAGGGCCTCATCACCGCGGGAAGGAGGCTCCCAGCAGGCTCCAACTGCCACCAGGGTGCCGAAGTCAACAAGGCGGGTTGTGCCAGCCAGGCAGGAGTGACCTCAGAGAAGAGGGCTCACCTCACGGATGTGTGAGGAACCCAACCAGGATCAGAGTCTCACCAGAGGGCCCACATCACCAAGGGGATGGGAACCAGGCAGGAGTGTCCACACACCAGTGGGGCCACATCATCAAAAGATGAGGAACCCATCACATATGGCCTCAAACCTGAGGACATACATCACCATGTGGCTGGGAGTGAGGCAGGTATCTGGAGGGGCACATTTAACTCTAATTTCCCACCAGGAAGAGGAATTAACCAAAGGCTCAGAGTGCCGTGCTGGACCCTGATTATGGCCTGAAGCAAACCTGCAGTTTTGTGGCCAGCTTACAAGGAAGCGAGTTAAGAAAGGAGCTCAGGGGCACTGTAATTCACAAACCTGCAGAGATAAATGACAGCTATTGGCAAAAATATATCGAAGTAAGTCTGCAAAGAGGACTTGAAAACGAGGCAGAATTGCAGGAATCATATTTCAAGAGGTAGATTGGAATTGCATTTAAAGCATATGAAAAGTGGCAGATCTTTGACAGTGATGCACATGGACAAAAAGTGCGTATACATTTTTCCTGAATATATTCAGGAAAAAACGCATATGAACATTTTGGCCAACCAAGCACTCCAGCAATGGAAATCCACACTACAATGAAGTCACATTTCCCATTCGTCAAAAAGGCCATCTGAATAAAGTGTAAAAACCAGAAACACAGGACAGGCCATGGAGAACAGGGAGCTGTGTTATGCTGATGGGCGGGATGTAAATTGCCAACAGACACTCTAGAGATGTTCATGGTGTATCCTGAAACATCTAAAAAACAAAGCTACAGAGCCTAGGGCACTTCCACTTTTGGCCCTATAGCTTAGGAAAATTAAAATCAACAAGACACAGCCAACACAAAATTTAGGGCTGCTGTGTTTACAAGAACCTCGAGTCCAGTACAAATTAAATATCCCAGAAAGAAAAAAATGGATAAAGAAGTTGTGCTACTTACGTACAACGGAATATCACTCAGCAGTGAAATCAATGTCATCAGGCCTGTAGCAGCAAATTGAGTGGATTTAATTATGATGATTCTAAGAGAAATATATCACACAAAGAAAGATAATTATCATAAGATATCACTAATAGAGGGAGTGTAAACTTGGCTACACATAAACTGAATTACAAAACCGAACAGAGTCTCACATTTAGATAAAAACCTTATGCTTGCTTAAGGGGAAAGTTGAGTTGGGCTGCTGTATAAAAACAGATTGAAATTAGCACACATACCATTCCATAAGCCAAATACGTAATAAACAAGACCTACTCTTTGCTCAACGAAATAGACTCATCCATGGTGTATCACCTCACACCTATTAGAATGGGCATCATCAGAAAATCTACAAACAACAAATGCTGGAAACGGTGTGGAGATAAGGAATCCTCTTCCACTATTGTTGGGAACGTAAATTGATACAGTCACTGTGGAGAACATTATGGAGTTTCTTATAAAACTAAGAATAGAATTACCATATGATACAGCAATCCCTCTACTGGGCATATACCCAGACAAAACCATAAATCAAAAAGAGACATTCACCACAATGTTCATTGCATCACTATTTACACTATCCAGGAAATGGAAGCAACCTAAATGCCCACAGACAGACGAATGCATAAAGATGTGGTACATATATAAAATGGAATATTACTAAGCCATAAAAAGGAATGAAATTGGGACATTTGTAGAGACGTTGATGGATCTAGAGACTGTCATACAGAGTGAAGTAAGTCAGAAAGAGAAAAACAAATCTTGTATATTAATGCATATATGTGGAACCTAGAAAAATTGTACAGATGAACCGTTTTGCAAGGCAGAAATAGAGCAATACATGTATACAACAAACGTATGGACAACAAGGGGGGAAAGCTGTTGGGGATGGTGGTGGGAGGAGTTGAGATATTGGGATTGGTATGTATACATTTATATGTATAAAGTAGATAACCAAAAACAACCTGCTGTATAAAAATATAAAATTAAATTCAAAATAAAAAAATAAAATTAAAAAAAGTAAAACAGAAAAATATTCTTCCCTTCACATACATGTATTTATATGAATAAATTATTTCCATGCTTATATCTGTAAATACACAAAAGAGGAATAAAATCTACCTTGAACCAAAAACGAAAAAAAGATAAAAAAGAACAGAACCCACCAGTTACACAGAGGAAAACCGTTTCAGGGCACTTGCTCCAATTGCAAACAATTCTGAAGTTGGTCAGTGGTGGGGAATCATCTCCCGTTCAGCCAGCATGCTCCTCGCAACAAGCGTCCTCACTGCAAAGCTGGTGGACCGTGCCGAGGTATCTGTGAGTAAACGTGGGCCGAGCCCCAGGCCAGCTGCTGCTGAAATGTTCCCACCCTTCCAAGGCTAAACACCTGAATATGTACAAGGACTTGAAAACCTAGAGGAAGGGCCATGGAGCCACATGAGGGACAGCATGCCAGCCGACTTGGTGCCTGCAGGCCAGCCAGGATGGTCCTGGCCCTGGGTGCTCTTCTGGAAGCTCTCCATTTCCCTGCCTGAGATACCCCTGCTGTCCCGGCCCCCACTGCTTTCTTCCTTCCTCACCTGTGCCCAGGGAGAAATTCCAGCGGCAGGTGTGGGTGACACATCCTCTTCTTTAGCAGGTAGCATCTTGGCAACTGCTGCAGAAAGTCCAGCAGAGCCCCACTCACACTGGGACACCCACAAAGCCGTGGCCTCTCACTCCCTCCCACCAGCCCAGCCCCGAGACTGCTGACAGGGCAGAGAAAATGGCGTCAGGCACAGCTGCAGGGGCTCTTGCTGCCTGGAGCGGTGTTTATATTGATCTCAACCCAGGCACACCTGGGGAGGGCTGGCCGGCACGGTCAGGCTTCCCAAGCCAGCCAATAATCACCCCTCAGGGGCTCACAGTTGCTGAAAATGGAACTTGCTGAATTGGCCAGGTCCAAGGAACAGGTGTGGGCTCCTGAGAGTCAGGATAGACAAGGGGCTGCAGCTCTGGCTTGTTTTCTAATTATATTATCTGGCCCATGAGTGGGAGACAACTTCAAGAAAACCCTCTCCTAATGAGAGGAACCCAGGAGTCAGGGAGAGGAGGGGTGGGTGGTGGTTGGAGACAGAGGCCTGGTGCCCCGGGTGCAGTGGAAGTCTCTGGAAGACCAGGTGGAGGAGGCCGCACAGAGTGATGCCCAGGGTCACAGACCTGTCAGAGCTGCTGTTAGTTAGTTCAAGTCCTGCTCTGAGGTGCTCTGTGTCAGATCTGAGCGACAGGTGAGCTGGGAGTGCTCTGCAATGAGGGCTATGTGCACGGTTCCTGTGTGCCCAGCCCTGCCAAGGTACCTGCAAGGGTAGCTCTGTATCCTGGGAGGGGCCTGACCACGGGAGCCCCATGGACTGCAGAGGACCTGCCCAGGGAATCCCATATCCTGGGAGGGGCCTGAACACGAGAGCCCCGTGGGCTGGGGTGGGGGTAGGGTACCTGCCCAGGTGAGCTCCATATCCTGGGATTGGCCTGACCTCGAGAGCCCCATGGGCTGCTGGAGTCCTGGTAAAGGATGTCAGGACAGTCAGTGAAGCCACTGAGGATATACCTCCAGTAGTTCCTAAATCCTACACCCTGCTGGTCATTCTACCAACCACCAGGACTTGGTATTCTGTATTAGTCTTCACTGATGCCTTCTTTTGTATTCCATTAGTCCCAGAGTCACAAGAAATTTTGGCTTGTGAGTGACAGGACTCAACATACAACTGAAACAATACTTCCAGGCTGTCTTGCCCCAAGGGTTCAAAAATTCCCACACCATCTTTGGGGAAAGCTCAGCTAAAGACCTAAAAGTTCTACCTCTGGAAAAGGAAACACTCCTTCAATATTCAGACGACATTCTGATCGCCAGCCCTACTAAGGAGGCCTCAGAACTACCAAGCCAATAAAGGATAGAAGTTGTCCACCAAAAAGCTCAAGTATCACAGACTACGGTGACCTGCCTGGGCTTCATTCTCACAGAAGGTCGGAGAAGCCCATCCCAGGAAAGGGAAGAAACAATTTACAGCCTTACCCCTTTCTGAAACTAGAAGACAGCTTAGGGGTTCCTGAGGAAGCCAGGGTTTCCTGCCTCTGGATCCCTAACTACAGTCTACTAGCTGGGCCTCTATATGAAACACTGAATGGAAAAGATGATGATCCTTTTGAATAGAATCCAGAAGTGGCCTTTCAAGAATGGAAAGAGCAGTCAATTCAGACCCTTGCCCTGGAACTCCCTAATTTAGCTAAACCCTTTGACCTTTACATTCCTGGTGAAAGGTGAATCGCCATTGGAGTATTAGTGCAAAAACTGGGACCACTTGAAATGGAACAATGCAAGAATGCCATCCAGGTAGGATAAACTATGGTCACCAAGGGGCTTGGCCCACCGCCACATCTGGCCAAGATACTGGTGGTATCTGAAAACCTGGAAATCAGCAGCCCAAAAGGCCACCTCCCTTCTAAGGGAAACGGACCCCACGTGGTGATCCTAACCCCCAACCATGCCCTGAAGTTGCAGGGTTTGCTCCGTGGGCACACTGACCTCGATTGAGGAGGCCCTCCAACTCCAACCTCCAGAGAGATAACCGGGGGCAACGGGGCACCATGACGACCCGTGTGACCATCACTTGACCTGGAGTTTCTCTCATAAAACAACAAGAGTGTGTCCCAAAAGAGTAGACTACTGCTTGCAGTACTTACTGTACCCAGAGGGGAGCTAATAATCTTGGCGGGGGAACCGTATATCATGCTGTCACCATAGAAAAGCCTACAGACACCCTGATGATGGTGGCCAATAAGACCGGCTGGACTCCTGTTTACTTCCAAAGGCTCTTGACTCAGTGACCATCATGATCCTTCATCACCACTGACCCTGGACTGTCTGGGAGCTGAGCGGGCAGGATCCTGACACCTGGTGCTGTTTTTACGTTAATTCAGGGGCCTAATGGAAGAAAGCGCAGACTGTTGGTCAGAGCATCTAGGCTGGCAGAAACGGTCAGTCAGAGCATCTAGGCTGGCAGAAACGGTCAGCCTAAGGTGGCCGAACAAATGTGGGGCGGAGTGAAACTGGACCTCACAGCGCCACTGCACATCTCCTTTCTGGACCCTTAAAGGTCATTAGAATCTATAACACTTCCAATACTGGTGCTCAGGTGGACGAGCAGGGAGGCAGGAGGCCTGGGGACAATCAACGTCACCTGGAGGCTGCTGGGGAGAAGTTCTGACCCTCGCCCACGGGTATGAAGCCTCCTAACTCAGCACTCAGCAGTTACAGAAGAAGGGTCTGCACCCACAGCACTCCAAGAATGAGGAAAGGGACAAAAGGCAGAAGAGAAGTTTGTCCCAGGCAAAGCCCCTTAAAAATGCCTGGGAGATAAAAATAGAATCTGGGCAATAAAATAAAGTCTAACCATTTTTATCCTTTGTGCTTTGTCTAATTTCAGGTGCTCCTAGTGTCCCGCATACAGAGGTTCCACACCCGGCACTTCAGACCAGATTTCCTAGAGCAGAATGGCTCGATGACACTTCAGCTCCTGGGGCCCAGTTCAGACTCCGTGACATAGAGCCTGAGCTGCAGCCAACCAGGTCCTCGAGAGCTCAGCCCCCTCCCTCCCAGTGACTCTGACAGGATCTCTACACAGCAGCCCAGCCCACAGCCCACAGGGTAGCACCTCTCCATTCTCTGATCAAAATATAAAGTTTCCTTTGCTTTTGAACCAAACTCAGTCTCGATCTATTGGCTCCAATGACACTGGGCAGGGGGACACTTGTTGGCGTCCACTCTGGAGGATCAGTAACAGAATTTGAGAACATTGTAACTTCAATGAACAGATGTGTGAGCCAAACTGTAATTAACATAGAACAGTGTATAAGGCTCGGGTAAAATAAGATGTTTCTAACACTTCCATTTGATATTTCCATCACTTTCTTATAAGCAAGTTCAGTGAAAAGGTTTGTCTTCTTTGTCAGGTCAATATTAGAGAAACAAAGTGATTTCTTTCCAAGGATGTACATCTAATAATCTTGGTTAAAGCTTCAATCTTGTTTTAAATGCTTTTGCATTGAAAATGATACCTCTCTTTCAGCTCCCCCATTTCTGAGAAGCATAAAATCTTATAATTTATTATTACCAAAGGGAAATGGTAGGAGGAGGGATAAATTAACAGTTTGGGATTAACACATACACACTGCTATGTATGAAATCATCAGCAAGGAACTACTGTATAGCACAGGGAACTACACTCAATATTTTGCAATAACCTATAAGGGGAAATGATCTGAAAAAGAATAGATATTTTTATTGACATCATCCATCAATGACAGTAAAAATGGAATCTAAGGGAAGACAGTGGTGAGTGCTTCTGACCCTGAAGACTTCAATCATCTAAAGTTTGGACTCTGCCTACTTCCCAAGGCCCTTAATGAACATATGTGTAGCCGTAGCTTAAAAAATTCCCCAGTTTGGGTTGCGGAGAGACACTGATATTGAAAATCCCCTGGTGTTCTCCTCACATGAATGGGACCCTTCCTACACCTAAAACATGCCTGTCACACCCAGAGGATGGTATACCGTCTGATCGGGAAAAGTTTGGAAAAGGCATCTCATCTCCTCATCTCTTGGTGCTAGGGTTCACCACTCCAGCGTCTTTACTAACAGTCTCCCCACTTGGAGATGTCAGCACTGTCAACATCCTGTTGCATACAGTTTGGAATTTGTCCAGAGGATGAAGCAGAAGGAGGAGGAACAATGAGAGACAAGTCCTAGGTGTTCGGACAGGCACATGCCACTCTAATTTCCAATCAGGAAGACGAATTGACCAAAGGCTAGGGTTGCCCATGGAAACAGAATAGGGCTTGAGGAATCCTGATGCTTTGTGGCCAGTTCCCATAAACACAAGTTGGAAAATGGAACTCAGGGGCACTAAAATTCACGAAACTGCAGAATTGAAAATATCTATCACTGAAAAATGTCTTGAGGAAAGTCAGAGAAAAGGACTTGTAAGCAACGGAGAATGGCAGGAAAGGGATTGGAAGAGGTAGAAAGGACTCGCCATTAAGCACAAGAAAAGGGGCTGAACATTGCCAACATTGCAGTTGGCCAAAAAGGGTGTATGCGTCTTTTTCTGTATATATTCAAGAAAAGGGCATACACTTTTTTAGCCAACCAAACAGGTGGGCACTGGAAATCAATACTACAAAACATATCACTTTGCATCAGTCAGAAGAGCCGTCCTCATAAAGTGTAAACACCAGAAATGCAGGACAGGGCAAGGAGAAAAGGGAGCCCTGTGAGTCTTATAGTGGAAATGTATATTGCCAACGGTCACTCTGGATAAGTCTATTGTGTTTACTAAAGCATCTAAAAAATGAGCTACCGAGCACAGGGCACTTGCACTCATGGACGTATATCTTGGGAAAAACAAAAATCGAGAGGACACAGGCACCCCAATGTTTACCACCTCTCTGTTTAAAAGATCCTCGACTAGGATATAACTTAAAGTATCTGCAGAGAAAAAACGGACAGAGATGTGGTGCTTATGTAGAGTGGAATATTACTCAGCCTGGAAATCAATGAAATACGGCCAGTTATAACAACTCAAGAGGAGTTACGTGTGATCATTCGAAGTCACATAATTCAAAAAGAAAAAGACATAAGATATCACTAATACATGGAATGTTAACATGGCTACACATGAACTGAATTACAAAAGAGAAGAGGGTTTCAAATTAAGAAAACCAACTTATGCTTCCTTAAGGGGAAAGGTGAGTTGGGGTGCTGCATAAAACCAGAGATTGAAATTAGCACAGATACCATTCCATAAGCCAAATATGTAATAGTCAAGACCTACTCCTTGCTCAACGAAATGGACTCCACACGCCATATTCAATGCCTAAGAATATACCGGATTAGTAAGAATCTTAAAACACATGGACTTATATGTCCCCGTAACAGAATCAAGCGCGTGTACAGCGGCATAAATGAAGCAGTGAAAATCCGATAAATCACATTATTAAAATAAATTTCAAAAACAAAACACAATGACAGTGAAATAGGAAGCAATTCTTAAATAATTCACTCAGGGCATGTGATGCAACCTGGATTTACCACATCTACACCCAGAGCTGGTTGAGACATAAGGCTGGACACTTCAGGCTGATAGCATTGGTGAGTTTTGGTGAACAAATGCAGATCCTTTGAAGTCATACTGCATGGTACCCATTCCAAGGGTCCCAACTCTCCAGGATCAAGGGATTCTTTCTTCAGCTAAAGCATGCGTGGGAAACGGCGAGTATGGTCCACCGTGTGATTAGGAAACGATTTAAAATGCATCTCAGTTTTCGTATCCTGGTCCTCGGGTTCACCATTCCAGACGGTTTACTAACACTCTCCCCGCTTGGAGAGTCAGTGCCTTTAACCTCCTGTTTGGCACAGCTTGCAATTTCTGCGTAAGATGAACAGGAATAGGGAGAACCAATGAGAGACTAGCTATAGGTGTCTGCACGGGCAACTGTAAGGCTCATTTCCCACCAGGAAGAGGAATTAACCAAAGGCTTAGCGTGCCCTGCTGGAAACAGATTAGTGCCTGAAGCAATCCTGCGGTTTTGTGCCCAGCTCACAAGAAAGCGAATTGAAGAAAGGAGCTCAGGGGCACTGTAATTCACAAACCTGCAGAGTTATAAATGACAGCTATCCTCCAAAAATATATTGAAGTAATCCTGCGAAGGGGACTTGAAAGCGGGACAGAATTTCAGGAAAACGATTGCAGGGGGTAGACTGGAATTGCCCAGAAAGCATAGGAAAAGAGGCAGAACGTCGACAAGGGTGCACTTGGCCAAAAAGTGCGTATGCGTTTTTTCCTGAATATATTCAGGAAAAAACGCATACGCCCTTTTTCGCAAACCAAGCAAGCCTGTAAAGGAAATCTGCACTACAATGAAGTCTAACTGCCCCCTGGGCAAAAGGGCCATCTGAAAAAAGTGTAAAATCCAGAAAGGTAGGACAGGATATGGAGAACAGGGAGCCTTGTTATGCTGATTGGGAGGATGTAAATTGCCAAGAGCCACCCTGGAGAAGTGTATGGTGTTTCCTGAAACACGTAAGAAATAAAGGAACACAGCCTATGGCAATTGCACTTATGGTCCTCTTGCTTAGGGAAATTAAAATCAAAAACAGAGATCCACCCCAAAGCTTGGGACAGCTGTGTTCCCAAGAAGCTCGTCTACAGTACCAGGTAAATATCCCAGAAATCAAAAAATGGATAAAGAAGTTGTGGCACGTACGTGCAATGCAATATCACTCAGCAATTAAATCTGTGTCATCAGGCCCGTAGCGGCATAGTGAGTGGATGCAGGTACGGTGATTCTACGTGAACTACGTCACACAGAAAAAGAAACATCATAAGATATCACTAATACACGGAATGTAAATTTGACTACACATGAACTGAATTACAAAACAGAACAGGGTCTCAAATTTAGAAAACCAACTAGTGCTTGCTTATGGGGAAAGGTGCCTTGGGGTGCTGCATAAAACCAGAGACTGAAATTAGCACAGATAACATTCCATAAGCCAAATATGTAATAGACAAGACCTACTCCTTGCTCAACGAAATGGACTCATCACCACATATTCAACGCCTAGGAATATACCTGACTAGGAAGAATCTTAAAACCCATGGATTTATATGTCTCTGTAAGAGAATCAAGCGTGTGTACAGCGGCATAAAGGCAGCAGTGAAAATCCGATAAATCCCATTATCAAAATAAATTTCAAAAACAAAACACAAAGACAGTGAAATAGAGAGCAATTCTTAACTAATTCACTCAGGGCATGTGATGCAACCGGGATTGACCACATCTACACCCAGAGCTGGTTGAGACATAAGGCTGGACACTTCAGGCTGATAGCATTGGTGAGTTTCGGTGAGCAAATGCAGACCCTTTGAAGTCATACTGCATGGTACCCATTCCATGGGTCCCAACTCTCCAGGTTCAAGGGATTCTTCCTCCATCTAAAACATGCATGGGAAACCCAGAGTATCGTCCACCGTGTGATTGGGAAACGATTTAAAATGTATCTCAGTTTTCGTATCCTGGTCCTCGGGTTCACCATTCCAGATGCTTTACTAACACTCTCCCCGCTTGGAGAGTCAGTGCCTTTAACCTCCTCTTTGGCACAGCTTGCAATTTCTGTGCAAGATGAACAGGAATAGGGAGAACCAATGAGAGACTAGGTGTAGGTGTCTGCACGGGTAAATGTAACGCTCATTTCCCACCAGGAAGAGGAATTAACCAAAGGCTCAGCGTGCCCTGCTGGAAACAGATTAGGGCCTGAAGCAATCCTGCGGTTTTGTGCCCAGCTCACAAGAAAGCGAGTTGAAGAAAGGAGCTCAGGGGCACTATAATTCACAAACCTGCAGAGTTATAAATGGCAGCTATCCTCCAAAAATATATTGAAGTAAGCCTGCGAAGGGGACTTGAAAGTGGGGCAGAGTTTCAGGAAAACCATTGCAGGGGGTAGACTGGAATTGCCCTGAAAGCATAGGAAAAGAGGCAGAACGTGGACAATGATGCACTTGGCCAAAAAGGGCGTATGCGTTTTTTCCTGAATATATTCAGGAAAAAACGCATACGCCCTTTTTGGCCAACCAAGCAAGCCTGTAAAGGAAATCTGCACTACAATGAAGTCTCACTGCCCCCAGGGCAAATGGGCCATCTGAAAAAAGTGTAAAATCCAGAAAGGTAGGACAGGATATGGAGAACAGGGAGCCTTGTTATGCTGATTGGCAGGATGTAAATTGCCAGCAGCCACCCTGGAGAAGTGTATGGTGTTTCTTGAAACACATAAGAAACAAAGGAACACAGCCTATGGCACTTCCACTTATGGTCCTATAGCTTACGGAAATTAAAATCAAAAAAAGAGAGCCACCCCAAAGTTTGGGACGGCTGTGTTCCCAAGAAGCTCGTCTACAGTACCAGGTAAATATCCCAGAAAGCAAAAAATGGATAAATAATTTGTGGCACGTACGTGCAATGCAATATCACTCAGCAATGAAATCTGTGTCATCAGGCCCGTAGCGGCATAGTGAGTGGATGCAGGTACGGTGATTCTACGTGAACTACCTCACACAGAAAAAGAAACATCATAAGATATCACTAATACACGGAATGTAAACTTGACTACACATGAACTGAATTACAAAACAGAACAGGGTCTCAAATTTAGAAAACCAACTAGTGCTTGCTTATGGGGAAAGGTGTGTTGGGGTGCTGCATAAAACCAGAGACTGAAATTAGCACAGATAACTTTCCATAAGCCAAATATGTAATAGACAAGACCTACTCGTTGCTCAACGAAATGGACCCAACACCACATATTCAACGCCTAGGAATATACCTGACTAGGAATAAACTTAAAACCCATGGATATATATGTCTCCGTAAGAGAATCAAGCGTGTGTACAGCGGCCGAAGCGCAGCATTGAAAATCCGATAAATCCCATTATCAAAATAAATTTCGAAAACAAAACACAAAGACATTGAAATAGAGAGCAATTCTTAAATAATTCACTCAGGGCATGTGATGCAACCGGGATTGACCACATCTACACCCAGAGCTGGTTGAGACATAAGGCTGTACACTTCAGGCTGATAGCATTGGTGAGTTTCGGTGAGCAAATGCAGACCCTTTGAAGTCATACTGCATGGTACCCATTCCATGGGTCCAAACTCTCCAGGTTCAAGGGATTCTTCCTCCAGCTAAAACATGCATGGGAAACCCAGAGTATCGTCCACCGTGTGATTGGGAAACGATTTAAAATGCATCTCAGTTTTCGTATCCTGGTCCTCGGGTTCACCATTCTAGATGCTTTACTAACACTCTCACCGCTTGGAGAGTCAGTGCCTTTAACCTCCTGTTTGGCACAGCTTGCAATTTCTGTGCAAGATGAACAGGAATAGGGAGAACCAATGAGAGACTAGCTGTAGGTGTCTGCACGGGCAAATGTAACGCTCATTGCCCACCAGGAAGAGAAATTAAACAAAGGCTCAGTGTGCCCTGCTAGAAACAGATTAGGGCCTGAAGCAATCCTGCGGTTTTGTGCCCAGCTCACAAGAAAGCGAATTGAAGAGAGGAGCTCAGGGGCACTGTAATTCACAAACCTGCAGAGTTATAAATGACAGCTATCCTCCAAAAATATATTGAAGTAAGCCTGCGAAGGGGACTTGAAAGCGGGGCAGAATTTCAGGAAAACAATTGCAGGGGGTAGACTGGAATTGCCCTGAAAGCATAGGAAAAGAGGCAGAACGTCGACAATGATGCACTTGGCCAAAAAGGGCGTATGCGTTTTTTCCTGAATATAGTCAGGAAAAAACGCATACGCCCTTTTTGGCCAACCAAGCAAGCCTGTAAAGGAAATCTGCACTACAATGAAGTCTCACTGCCCCCCAGGCAAAAGGGCCATCTGAAAAAAGTGTAAAATCCAGAAAGTTAGGACAGGATATGGAGAACAGGGAGCCTTGTTATGCTGACTGGCAGGATGTAAATTGCCAAGAGCCACCCTGGAGAAGTGTATGGTGTTTCCTGAAACACGTAAGAAATAAAGGAACACAGCCTATGGCAATTGCACTTATGGTCCACTTGCTTAGGGAAATTAAAATCAAAAACAGAGATCCACCCCAAAGTTTGGGACAGCTGTGTTCCCAAGAAGCTCGTCTACAGTACCAGGTAAATATCCCAGAAATCAAAAAATGGATAAAGAAGTTGTGGCACGTACGTGCAATGCAATATCACTCAGCAATGAAATCTGTGTCATCAGGCCCGTAGCGGCATAGTGAGTGGATGCAGGTACGGTGATTCTACGTGAACTACGTCACACACAAAAAGAAACATCATAAGATATCACTAATAAACGGAATGTAAATTTAACTACACATGAACTGAATTACAAAAGACAACAGGGTCTCAAATTTTTAAAACCAACTAGTGCTTGCTTAAGGGGAAATGTGCATTGGGATGCTGCATAAAACCAGAGACTGAAATTAGCACAGATAACTTTCCATCAGCCAAATATGTAATAGACAAGACCTACTCCTTGCTCAACGAAATGGACTCAACACCACATATTCAACCCCTAGGAATATACCTGACTAGGAAGAATCTTAAAACCCATGGATTTATATGTCTCCGTAAGAGAATCAAGCGTGTGTACAGCGGCATAAACACAGCAGTGAAAATCCGATAAATCCCATTATCAAAATAAATTTCAAAAACAAAACACAAAGACAGTGAAATAGAGAGCAATTCTTAAACAATTCACTCAGGGCATGTGATGCAACCGGGATTGACCACATCTACACCCACAGCTGGTTGAGACATAAGGCTGGACACTTCAGGCTGATAGCATTGGTGAGTTTCGGTGAGCAAATGCAGACCATTTGAAGTCATACTGCATGGTACCCATTCCATGGGTCCCAACTCTCCAGGTTCAAGGGATTCTTCCTCCAGCTAAAACATGCATGGGAAACCCAGAGTATCTTCCACCGTGTGATTGGGAAACGATTTAAAGTGCATCTCAGTTTTCGTATCCTGGTCCTCGGGTTCACCATACCAGATGCTTTACTAACACTCTCCCCACTTGGAGAGTCAGTGCCTTTAACCTCCTCTTTGGCACTGCTTGCAATTTCTGTGCAAGATGAACAAGAATAGGGAGATCCAATGAGAGATAAGCTGTAGGTGTCTGCACGGGCAAATGTAACGCTCATTGCCCACCAGGAAGAGGAATTAAACAAAGACTCAGCGTGCCCTGCTGGAAACAGATTAGGGCCTGAAGCAATCCTGCGGTTTTGTGCCCAGCTCACAAGAAAGCGAGTTGAAGAAAGGAGCTCAGGGGCACTGTAATTCACAAACCTGCAGAGTTATAAATGACAGCTATCCTCCAAAAATATATTGAAGTTAGCCTGCGAAGGGGACTTGAAAGCCGGACAGAATTTCAGGAAAACGATTGCAGGGGGTAGACTGGAATTGCCCTGAAAGCATAGGAAAAGAGGCACAACGTCGACAATGATGCACTTGGCCAAAAAGGGCGTATGCGTTTTTTCCTGAATATATTCAGGAAAAAACGCATACGCCCTTTTTGGCCAACCAAGCAAGCCTGTAAAGGAAATCTGCACTACAATGAAATCTCACTGCCCCCCCGGGCAAAAGGGCCATCTGAAAAAAGTGTAAAATCCAGAAAGGTAGGACAGGATATGGAGAACAGGGAGCCTTGTTATGCTGATTGGCAGGATGTAAATTGTGAACCGCCACCCTGGAGAAGTGTATGGTGTTTCCTGAAACACGTAAGAAATAAAGCAACACAGCCTATGGCAATTGCACTTATGGTCCTATTCCTTAGGGATATTAAAATCAAAAACAGAGAGCCACCCCAAAGTTTGGGACGGCTGTGTTCCCAGGAAGCTCGTCTACAATACCAGGTAAATATCCCAGAATGCAACAAATGGATAAAGAAGTTGTGGCATGTACGTGCAATGCAATATCACTCAGCAATGAAATCTGTGTCATCAGGCCCGTAGCGGCATAGTGAGTGGATGCAGGTACGGTGATTCTACGTGAACTACGTCACACAGAAAAAGAAACATCATAAGACATCACTAATGCACGGAATGTAAACTTGACTACACATGAACTAAATTAAAAAACAGAACAGGGTCTCAAATTTAGAAAACCAACTAGTGCTTGCTTATGGGGAAAGGTGCGTTGGGGTGCTGCATAAAATCAGAGACTGTAGTTAGCACAGATAACTTTCCATAAGCCAAATATGTAATAGACAAGACCTACTCCTTGCTCAACGAAATGGACCCAACACCACATATTCAACGCCTAGGAATATACCTGACTAAGAAGAATCTTAAAACCCATGGATATATATGTCTCCGTAAGAGAATCAAGCGTGTGTTCAGCGGCCGAAACGCAGTAGTGAAAATCGGATAATTCCCATTATCAAAATAAATTTCGAAAGCAAAACACAAAGACAGTGAAATAGAGAGCAATTCTTAAATAATTCACTCAGGGCATGTGATGCAACCGGGATTTACCACATCTACACCCAGAGCTGGTTGAGACATAAGGCTGGACACTTCAGGCTGATAGCATTGGTGAGTTTCGGTGAGCAAATGCAGACCCTTTGAAGTCATACTGCATGGTACCCATTCCATGGGTCCCAACTCTCCAGGTTCAAGGGATTCTTCCTCCAGCTAAAACATGCATGAGAAACCTAGAGTATCGTCCACCGTGTGATTGGGAAACAATTTAAAATGCATATCAGTTTTTGTATCCTGGTCCACGGGTTCACCATTCCAGATGCTTTACTAACACTCTCCCCGCTTGGAGAGTCAGTGCCTTTAACCTCCTCTTTGGGACAGCTTGCAATTTCTGTGCAAGATGAACAGGAATAGGGAGAAACAATGAGAGACAAGCTGTAGGTGTCTGCACGGGCAAATGTAACGCTCATTGCCCACCAGGAAGAGGAATTAAACAAAGGCTCAGTGTGCCCTGCTGGAAACAGATTAGGGCCTGAAGCAATCCTGCGGTTTTGTGCCCAGCTCACAAGAAAGCGAGTTGAAGAAAGGAGCTCAGGGGCACTTTACTTCACAAACCTGCAGAGTTATAAATGACAGCTATCTTCCAAAAGTATATTGAAGTAAGCCTGCGAAGGGGACTTGAATGCGGGGCAGAATTTCAGGAAAACGATTGCAGGGGGTAGACAGGAATTGCCCTGAAAGTATAGGAAAAGAGGCACAACGTCGACAATGATGCACTTGGCCAAAAAGGGCGTATGCGTTTTTTCCTGAATATATTCAGGAAAAAATGCATACGCCCTTTTTGGCCAACCAAGCAAGCCTGTAAAGGAAATCTGCACTACAATGAAGTCTCACTGCCCCCCGGGCAAGAGGGCCATCTGAAAAAAGTGTAAAATCCAGAAAGGTAGGACAGGATATGGAGAACAGGGAGCCTTGTTATGCTGATTGGCAGGATGTAAATTGTCAGCAGCCACTCTGGAGAAGTGTATGGTGTTTACTGAAACACGTAAGAAACAAAGCAACACAACCTATGGCACTTCCACTTATGGTCCTATAGCTTACGGAAATTAAAATCAAAAACAGACAGCCACCCCAATATTTGGGACGGCTGTGTTCACAAGAAGCTCGTCTACAGTATCAGGTAAATATCCCAGAAAGCAAAAAATGGATAAAGAAGTTGTGGCACGTACGTACAATGCAATATAACTCAGCAATGAAATCTGTGTCATCAGGCCCGTAGCGGTATAGTGAGTGGATGCAGGTACGGTGATTTTACGTGAACTACGTCACACAGAAAAAGAAACATCATAAGATATCACTAATACACGGAATGTAAACTTGACTACACATGAATTGAATTACAAAACAGAACAGGGTCTCAAATTTAGAAAACCAACTAGTGCTTGCTTATGGGGAAAGGCGCCTTGGGGTGCTGCATAAAACCAGAGACTGAAATTAGCACAGATAACTTTCCATAAGCCAAATATATAATAGACAAGACCTACTCCTTGCTCAACGAAATGGACCCAACACCACATATTCAACGCCTAGAAATATACGTGACTAGGAAGAATCTTAAAACCCATGGATATATATGTCTCCGTAAGAGAATCAAGCGTGTGTACAGCGGCCGAAACGCAGTAGTGAAAATCGGATAATTCCCATTATCAAAATAAATTTCGAAAGCAAAACACAAAGACAGTGAAATAGAGAGCAATTCTTAAATAATTCACTCAGGGCATGTGATGCAACCGGGATTTACCACATCTACACCCAGAGCTGGTTGAGACATAAGGCTGGACACTTCAGGCTGATAGCATTGGTGAGTTTCGGTGAGCAAATGCAGACCCTTTGAAGTCATACTGCATGGTACCCATTCCATGGTTCCCAACTCTCCAGGTTCAAGGGATTCTTCCTCCAGCTAAAACATGCATGAGAAACCTAGAGTATAGTCCACCGTGTGATTGGGAAACAATTTAAAATGCATCTCAGTTTTTGTATCCTGGTCCTCGGGATCACCATTCCAGATGCTTTACTAACACTCTCCCCGCTTGGAGAGTCAGTGCCTTTAACCTCCTCTTTGGCACAGCTTGCAATTTCTGTGCAAGATGAACAGGAATAGAGAGAATCAATGAGAGACTAGCTGTAGGTGTCTGCACGGGCAAATGTAACACACATTGCCCACCAGGAAGAGGAGTTAAACAAAGGCTCAGTGTGCCCTGCTGGAAACAGATTAGGGCCTGAAGCAATCCTGCGGTTTTGTGCCCAGCTCACAAGAAAGCGAGTTGAAGAAAGGAGCTCAGGGGCACTGTAATTCACAAACCTGCAGTTATAAATGACAGCTATCTTCCAAAAGTATATTGAAGTAAGCCTCCGAAGGGGACTTGAAAGCGGGGCAGAATTTCAGGAAAACGATTGCAGGGGGTAGACAGGAATTGCCCTGAAAGTATAGGAAAAGAGGCACAACGTCGACAATAATGCACTTGGCCAAAAAGGGCGTATGCGTTTTTTCCTGAATATATTCAGGAAAAAACGCATATGCCCTTTTTGTCCAACCAAGCAAGCCTGTAAAGGAAATCTGCACTACAATGAAGTCTCACTGCCCCCCGGGCAAGAGGGCCATCTGAAAAAAGTGTAAAATCCAGAAAGGTAGGACAGGATATGGAGAACAGGGAGCCTTGTTATGCTGATTGGCAGGATGTAAATTGTCAGCAGCCACTCTGGAGAAGTGTATGGTGTTTCCTGAAACACGTAAGAAACAAAGCAACACAACCTATGGCATTTCCACTTATGGTCCTATAGCTTACGGAAATTAAAATCAAAAACAGACAGCCACCCCAATATTTGGGACGGCTGTGTTCACAAGAAGCTCGTCTACAGTATCAGGTAAATATCCCAGAAAGCAAAAAATGGATAAAGAAGTTGTGGCACGTACGTACAATGCAATATAACTCAGCAATGAAATCTGTGTCATCAGGCCCGTAGCGGTATAGTGAGTGGATGCAGGTACGGTGATTTTACGTGAACTACGTCACACAGAAAAAGAAACATCATATCACTAATACACGGAATGTAAACTTGACTACACATGAACTGAATTACAAAACAGAACAGGGTCTCAAATTTAGAAAACCAACTAGTGCTTGCTTATGGGGAAAGGCGCCTTGGGGTGCTGCATAAAACCAGGGACTGAAATTAGAACAGATAACTTTCCTTAGGCGAAATATGTAATAGAAAAGACCTACTCCTTGCTCAACGAAATGGACCCAACACCACATATTCAACGCCTAGGAATATACCTGACTAGGAAGAATCTTAAAACCCATGGATATATATGTCTCCGTAAGAGAATCAAGCGTGTGTACAGCGGCCGAAACACAGCAGTGAAAATCCGATAAATCCCATTCTCAAAACAAATTTCGAAAACAAAGCACAAAGACAGTGAAATAGAGAGCAATTCTTAAATAATTCACTCAGGGCATGTGATGCAACCGGGATTGACCACATCTACACCCAGAGCTGGTTGAGACATAAGGCTGGACACTTCAGGCTGATAGCATTGGTGAGTTTCGGTGAGCAAATGCAGACCCTTTGAAGTCATACTGCATGGTACCCATTCCATGGGTCCCAACTCTCCAGGTTCAAGGCATTCTTCCTCCAGCTAAAATATGCATGGGAAACCCAGATTATCGTCCACCGTGTGATTGGGAAACGATTTAAAGTGCATCTCAGTTTTCGTATCCTGGTCCTCAGGTTCACCATTCCAGATGCTTTACTAACACTCTCCCTGCTTCGAGAGTCAGTGCCTTTAACCTCCTGTTTGGCACAGCTTGCAATTTCTGTGCAAGATGAACAGGAATAGGGAGAACCAATGAGAGACTAGCTGTAGGTGTCTGCACGGGCAAATGTAACGCTCATTTCCCACCAGGAAGAGGAATTAACCAAAGGCTCAGCATGCCCTGCCGGAAACAGATTAGGGCCTGAAGCAATCCTGCGGTTTTGTGCCCAGCTCACAAGAAAGCGAGTTGAAGAAAGGAGCTCAGGGGCACTGTAATTCACAAACCTGCAGAGTTATAAATGACAGCTATCCTCCAAAAATATATTGAAGTAAGCCTGCGAAGGGGACTTGAAAGCGGGGCAGAATTTCAGGAAATCGATTGCAGGGGGTAGACTGGAATTGCCCTGAAAGCATAGGAAAAGAGGCAGAACGTCGACAATGATGCACTTGGCCAAAAAGGGCGTATGCGTTTTTTCCTGAATATATTCAGGAAAAAACGCATACGCCCTTTTTGGCCAACCAAGCAAGCCTGTAAAGGAAATCTGCACCACAATGAAGTCTCACTGCCCCCCGGGCAAAAGGGACATCTGAAAAAAGTGTAAAATCCAGAAAGGTAGGACAGGATATGGAGAACAGGGAGCCTTGTTATGCTGATTGGCAGGATGTAAATTGCCAACAACCAACCTGGAGAAGTGTATGGTGTTTCCTGAAACACGTAAGAAATAAATAACACAGCCTATGGCAATTGCACTTATGGTCCTATTCCTTAGGAAAATTAAAATCAAAAACAGAGAGCCACCCCAAAGTTTGGGACGGCTGTGTTCCCAAGAAGCTCGTCTACAGTACCAGGTAAATATCCCAGAAAGCAAAAAATGGATAAAGAAGTTGTGGCACGTACGTGCAATGCAATATCACTCAGCAATGAAATCTGTGTCATCAGGCCCGTAGCGGCATAGTGAGTGGATGCAGGTACGGTGATTCTACGTGAACTACGTCACACAGAAAAAGAAACATCATAAGATATCATTAATACACGGAATGTAAACTTGACTACACATGAACTGAATTACAAAACAGAACAGGGTCTCAAATTTAGAAAACCAACTAGTGCTTGCTTATGGGGAAAGGTGCCTTGGGGTGCTGCATAAAACCAGAGACTGAAATTAGCACAGATAACATTCCATAAGCCAAATATGTAATAGACAATACCTACTCCTTGCTCAACGAAATGGACTCAACACCACATATTCAACGCCTAGGAATATACCTGACTAGGAAGAATCTTAAAACCCATGGATATATATGTCTCCGTAAGAGAATCAAGCGTGTGTACAGCGGCCGAAACGCAGCAGTGAAAATCCGATAAATCCCATTATCAAAATAAATTTCGAAAACAAAACACAAAGACAGTGAAATAGAGAGCAATTCTTAACTAATTCACTCAGGGCATGTGATGCAACCGGGATTTACCACATCTACACCCAGAGCTGGTTGAGACATAAGGCTGGACACTTCAGGCTGATAGCATTGGTGAGTTTCGGTGAGCAAATGCAGACCCTTTGAAGTCATACTGCATGGTACCTATTCCATGGGTCCCAATTCTTCAGGTTCAAGGGATTCTTCCTCCAGCTAAAACATGCATGGGAACCCCACAGTATGGTCCACCGTGTGATTGGGAAACGATTTAAAATGCATCTCAGTTTTCGTATCCTGGTCCTCGGGTTCACCATTCCAGATGCTTTACTAACACTCTCCCCGCTTGGAGAGTCACTGCCTTTAACCTCCTGTTTGGCACAGCTTGCAATTTCTGTGCAAGATGAACAGGAATAGGGAGAACCAATGAGAGACTAGCTGTAGGTGTCTGCACGGGCAAATGTAACGCTCATTGCCCACCAAGAAGAGGAATTAAACAAAGGCTCAGCGTGCCCTGCTGAAAACAGATTAGGGCCTGAAGCAATCCTGCGGTTTTGTGCCCAGCTCACAAGAAAGCGAGTTGAAGAAAGGAGCTCAGGGGCACTGTAATTCACAAACCTGCAGAGTTATAAATGACAGCTATCCTCCAAAAATATATTGAAGTAAGCCTGCGAAGGGGACTTGAAAGCGGGGCAGAATTTCAGGAAAACGATTGCAGGGGGTAGACTGGAATTGCCCTGAAAGCATAGGAAAAGAGGCAGAACGTCGACAATGATGCACTTGGCCAAAAAGGGCGTATGCGTTTTTTCCTGAATATATTCAGGAAAAAACGCATACGCCCTTTTTGGCCAACCAAGCAAGCCTGTAAAGGAAATCTGCACTACAATGAAGTCTCACTGCCCCCCGGGCAAAAGGGCCATCTGAAAAAAGTGTAAAATCCAGAAAGGTAGGACAGGATATGGAGAACAGGGAGCCTTGTTATGCTGATTGGCAGGATGTAAATTGCCAGCAGCCACCCTGGAGAAGTGTATGGTGTTTCCTGAAACACGTAAGAAACAAAGCAACACAGCCTATGGCACTTCCACTTATGGTCCTATAGCTTACGGAAATTAAAATCAAAAACAGACAGCCACCCCAATATTTGGGATGGCTGTGTTCACAAGAAGCTCGTCTACAGTATCAGGTAAATATCCCAGAAAGCAAAAAATGGATAAAGAATTTGTGGCACGTACGTACAATGCAATATCACTCAGCAATGAAATCTGTGTCATCAGGCCCGTAGCGGCATAGTGAGTGGATGCAGGTACGGTGATTCTACGTGAACTACGTCACACAGAAAAAGAAACATCATAAGATATCCCTAATAAACGGAATGTAAACTTGACTACACATGAACTGAATTACAAAACAGAACAGGGTCTCAAATTTAGAAAACCAACTAGTGCTTGCTTATTGGGAAAGGTGCGTTGGGGTGCTGCATAAAACCAGAGACTGAAATTAGCACAGATAACTTTCCATAAGCCAAATATGTAATAGACAAGACCTACTCCTTGCTCAACGAAATGGACCCAAAACCACATATTCAACGCCTAGGAATATACCTGACTAGGAAGAATCTTAAAACCCATGGATATATATGTCTCCGTAAGAGAATCAAGCGTGTGTACAGCGGCCGAAACGCAGCAGTGAAAATCCGATAAATCCCATTATCAAAATAAATTTCGAAACAAAACACAAAGACAGTGAAATAGAGAGCAATTCTTAAATAATTCACTCAGGGAATGTGATGCAACCGGGATTGACCACATCTACACCCAGAGCTGGTTGACACATAAGGCTGGACACTTCAGGCTGATAGCATTGGTGAGTTTCGGTGAACAAATGCAGACCCTTTGAAGTCATAGTGCATGGTACCCATTCCATGGGTCCCAACTCTTCAGGTTCAAGGGATTTTTCCTCCAGCTAAAACATGCATGGGACACCCAGAGTATCGTCCACCGTGTGATTGGGAAACGATTTAAAATGCATCTCAGTTTTCGTATCCTGGTCCTCGGGTTCACCATTCCAGATGCTTTACTAACACTCTCCCCGCTTGGAGAGTCAATGCGTTTAACCTCCTGTTTGGCACAGCTTGCAATTTCTGTGCAAGATGAACAGGAATAGGGAGAACCAATGAGAGACTAGCTGTAGGTGTCTGCACGGGCAAATGTAACGCTCATTGCCCACCAGGAAGAGGAATTAAACAAAGGCTCAGCGTGCCCTTCTGAAAACAGATTAGGGCCTGAAGCAATCCTGCGGTTTTGTGCCCAGCTCACAAGAAAGCGAGTTGAAGAAAGGAGCTCAGGGGCACTGTAATTCACAAACCTGCAGAGTTATAAATGACAGTTATCCTCCAAAAATATATTGAAGTAAGCCTGCGAAGGGGACTTGAAAGCGGGGCAGAATTTCAGGAAAACGATTGCAGGGGGTAGACTGGAATTGCCCTGAAAGCATAGGAAAAGAGGCACAACGTCGACAATGATGCCCTTGGCCAAAAAGGGCGTATGCGTTTTTTCCTGAATATATTCAGGAAAAAACGCATACGCCCTTTTTGGCCAACCAAGCAAGCCTGTAAAGGAAATCTACACTACAATGAAGTCTCACTGCCCCCCGGGCAAAAGGGCTATCTGAAAAAAGTGTAAAATCCAGAAAGGTAGGACAGGATATGGAGAACAGGGAGCCTTGTTATGCTGATTGGCAGGATGTAAATTGCCAGCAGCCACCCTGAAGAAGTTTATGGTGTTTCCTGAAACACGTAAGAAACAAAGCAACACAGCCTATGGCAACTGCACTTATGGTCCTATTCCTTAGGGAAATTAAAATCAAAAACAGAGAGCCACACCAAAGTTTGGGACGGCTGTGTTCCCAAGAAGCTCGTCTACAGTACCAGGTAAATATTCCAGCAAGCAAAAAATGGATAAAGAAGTTGTGGCACGTACGTGCAATGCAGTATCACTCAGCAATGAAATCTGTGTCATCAGGCCCGTAGCGGCATAGTGAATGGATGCAGGTACGGTGATGCTACGTGAACTACGTCACACAGAAAAAGAAACATCATAAGATATCACTAATACACGGAATGTAAACTTGACTACACATGAACTGAATTACAAAACAGAACAGGGTCTCAAATTTAGAAAACCAACTAGTGCTTGCTTATGGGGAAAGGTGCCATGGGGTGCTGCATAAAACCAGAGACTGAAATTAGCACAGATAACATTCCATAAGACAAATATGTAATAGACAAGACCTACTCCTTGGTCAACGAAATGGACTCAAAACCACATATTCAACGCCTAGGAATATACCTGACTAGGAAGAATCTTAAAACCCATGGATATATATGTCTCCATAAGAGAATCAAGCGTGTGTACAGCGGCCGAAACGCAGCAGTGAAAATCCGATAAATCCCATTATCAAAATAAATTTCGAAAACAAAACACAAAGACAGTGAAATCGAGAGCAATTCTTAAATAATTCACTCAGCGCATGTGATGCAACCGGGATGGACCACATCTACACCCAGAGCTGGTTGAGACATAAGGCTGGACACTTCAGGCTGATAGCATTGGTGAGTTTCGGTGAGCAAATGCAGACCCTTTGAAGTCATACTGCATGGTACCTATTCCATGGGTCCCAACACTTCAGGTTCAAGGGATTCTTCCTCCAGCTAAAACATGCATGGGAAATCCACAGTATGGTCCACCGTGTGATTGGGAAACGATTTAAAATGCATCTCAGTTTTCGTATCCTGGACCTCGGGTTCACCATTCCAGATGCTTTACTAACACTCTCCCTGCTTGGAGAGTCAGTGCCTTTATCCTCCTGTTTGGCACAGCTTGCAATTTCTGTGCAAGATGAACAGGAATAGGGAGAATCAATGAGAGACTAGCTGTAGGTGTCTGCACGGGCAAACGTAACGCTCATTTCCCACCAGGAAGAGGAATTAACCAAAGGCTCAGCATGCCCTGCCGGAAACAGATTAGGGCCTGAAGCAATCCTGCGGTTTTGTGCCCAGCTCACAAGAAAGCGAGTTGAAGAAAGGAGCTCAGGGGCACTGTAATTCACAAACCTGCAGAGTTATAAATGACAGCTATCCTCCAAAAATATATTGAAGTAAGCCTGCGAAGGGGACTTGAAAGCGGGGCAGAATTTCAGGAAAACGATTGCAGGGGGTAGACTGGAATTGCCCTGAAAGCATAGGAAAAGAGGCAGAACGTCGACAATGATGCACTTGGCCAAAAAGGGCGTATGCGTTTTTTCCTGAATATATTCAGGAAAAAACGCATACGCACTTTTTGGCCAACCAAGCAAGCCTGTAAAGGAAATCTGCACCACAATGAAGTCTCACTGCCCCCCGGGCAAAAGGGCCATCTGAAAAAAGTGTAAAATCCAAAAATGTAGGACAGGATATGGAGAACAGGGAGCCTTGTTATGCTGATTGGCAGGATGTAAATTGCCAGCAGCCACCATGGAGAAGTGTATGGTGTTTCCTGAAACACGTAAGAAACAAAGCAACACAGCCTATGGCACTTCCACTTATGGTCCTATAGCTTACGGAAATTAAAATCAAAAACAGACAGCCACCCCAATATTTGGGACGGCTGTGTTCACAAGAAGCTCGTCTACAGTATCAGGTAAATATCCCAGAAAGAAAAAATTGGATAAAGAAGTTGTGGCACGTACGTACAATGCAATATCACTCAGCAATGAAATCTGTGTCATCAGGCCCGTAGCGGCATAGTGAGTGGATGCAGGTACGGTGATTCTACGTGAACTACGTCACACAGAAAAAGAAACATCATAAGATATCACTAATACACGGAATGTAAACTTGACTACACATGAACTGAATTACAAAACAAAACAGGGTCTCAAATTTAGAAAACCAACTAGTGCTTGCTTATGGGGAAAGGTGCCTTGGGGTGCTGCATAAAACCAGAGACTGAAATTAGCACAGATAACTTTCCATAAGCCAAATATGTAATAGACAAGACCTACTCCTTGCTCAACGAAATGGACCCAAAACCACATATTCAATGCCTAGGAATATACCTGACTAGGAAGAATCTTAAAACCCATGGATATATATGTCTCCATAAGAGAATCAAGCGTGTGTACAGCGGCCGAAACGCAGCAGTGAAAATCCGATAAATCCCATTATCAAAATAAATTTCGAAAACAAAACACAAAGACAGTGAAATAGAGAGCAATTCTTAAATAATTCACTCATGGCATGTGATGCAACCGGGATTGACCACATCTACACCCAGAGCTGGTTGAGACATAAGGCTGGACACTTCAGGCTGATAGCATTGGTGAGTTTCGGTGAGCAAATGCAGACCCTTTGAAGTCATACTGCATGGTACCCATTCCATGGGTCCCAAATCTCCAGGTTCAAGGGATTCTTCCTCCAGCTAAAACATGCATGGGAAACCCAGAGTATCGTCCACCGTGTGATTGGGAAACGATTTAAAAGGCATCTCAGTTTTCGTATCCTGGTCCTCGGGTTCACCATTCCAGATGCTTTACTAACACTCTCCCCGCTTAGAGAGTCAGTGCCTTTAACCTCCTCTTTGGCACAGCTTGCAATTTCTGTGCAAGATGAACAGGAATAAGGAGAACCAATGAGAGACTAGCTGTAGGTGTCTGCACGGGCAAATGTAACGCTCATTGCCCACCAGGAAGAGGAATTAACCAAAGGCTCAGCATGCCCTGCCGGAAACAGAGTAGGGCCTGAAGCAATCCTGCGGTTTTGTGCCCAGCTCACAAGAAAGCGAGTTGAAGAAAGGAGCTCAGGGGCACTGTAATTCACAAACCTGCAGAGTTATAAATGACAGCTATCTTCCAAAAGTATATTGAAGTAAGCCTGCGTAGGGGACTTGAAAGCGGGGCAGAATTTCAGGAAAACGATTGCAGGGGGTAGACTGGAATTGCCCTGAAAGCATAGGAAAAGAGGCAGAACGTCGAAAATGATGCACTTGGCCAAAAAGGGCGTATGCGTTTTTTCCTGAATATATTCAGGAAAAAACGCATACGCCCTTTTTGGCCAACCAAGCAAGCCTGTAATGGAAATCTGCACTACAATGAAGTCTCACTGCCCCCCGGGCAAGAGCGCCATCTGAAAAAAGTGTAAAATCCAGAAAGGTAGGACAGGATATGGAGAACAGGGAGCCTTGTTATGCTGATTGGCAGGATGTAAATTGCCAGCAGCCACCCTGGAGAAGTGTATGGTGTTTCCTGAAACACGTAAGAAATAAAGCAACACAGCCTATGGCAATTGCACTTATGGTCCTATTCCTTAGGGAAATTAAAATCAAAAACAGAGAGCCACCCCAAAGTTTGGGACGGCTGTGTTCCCAAGAAGCTCGTCTACAGTACCAGGTAAATATCCCAGAAAGCAAAAAATGGATAAAGAAGTTGTGGCACGTACGTGCAATGCAATATCACTCAGCAATGAAATCTGTGTCATCAGGCCCGTAGCGGCATAGTGAGTGGATGCAGGTACGGTGATTCTACGTGAACTACGTCACACAGAAAAAGAAACATCATAAGATATCACTAATACACGGAATGTAAACTTGACTACACATGAACTGAATTACAAAACAGAACAGGGTCTCAAATTTAGAAAACCAACTAGTGCTTGCTTATGGGGAAAGGTGCGTTGGGGTGCTGCATAAAACCAGAGACTGAAATTAGCACAGATAACTTTCCATAAGCCAAATATGTAATAGACAAGACCTACTCCTTGCTCAACGAAATGGACCCAAAACCACATATTCAACGCCTAGGAATATACCTGACTTGGAAGAATCTTAAAACCCATGGATATATATGTCTCCGTAAGAGAATCAAGCGTGTGTACAGCGGCCGAAAGGCAGCAGTGAAAATCCGATAAATCCCATTATCAAAATAAATTTCGAAACAAAACACAAAGACAGTGAAATAGAGAGCAATTCTTAAATAATTCACTCAGGGCATGTGATGCAACCGGGATTGACCACATCTACACCCAGAGCTGGTTGAGACATAAGGCTGGACACTTCAGGCTGATAGCATTGGTGAGTTTCGGTGAGCAAATGCAGACCCTTTGAAGTCATACTGCATGGTACCTATTCCATGGGTCCCAACTCTTCAGGTTCAAGGGATTCTTCCTCCAGCTAAAACATGCATGGGAAACCCACAGTATGGTCCACCGTGTGATTGGGAAACGATTTACAATGCATCTCAGTTTTCGTATCCTTGTCCTCGGGTTCACCATTCCAGATGCTTTACTAACACTCTCCCTGCTTGGAGAGTCAGTGCCTTTAACCTCCTGTTTGGCACAGTTTGCAATTTCTGTGCAAGATGAACAGGAATAGGGAGAACCAATGAGAGACTAGCTGTAGGTGTCTGCACGGGCAAATGTAACGCTCATTTCCCACCAGGAAGAGGAATTAACCAAAGGGTCAGCATGCCCTGCCGGAAACAGAGTAGGGCCTGAAGCAATCCTGCGGTTTTGTGCCCAGCTCACAAGAAAGCGAGTTGAAGAAAGGAGCTCAGGTGCACTGTACTTCACAAACCTGCAGAGTTATAAATGACAGCTATCCTCCAAAAATATATTGAAGGAAGCCTGCGAAGGGGACTTGAAAGCGGGGCAGAATTTCAGGAAAACGATTGCAGGGGGTAGACTGGAATTGCCCTGAAAGCATAGGAAAAGAGGCAGAACGTCGACAATGATGCACTTGGCCAAAAAGTGCATATGCGTTTTTTCCTGAATGTATTCAGGAAAAAATGCATACGCACTTTTTGGCCAACCAAGCAAGCCTGTAAAGGAAATCTGCACTACAATGTAGTCTCACTGCCCCCCGGGCAAAAGGGCCATCTGAAAAAAGTGTAAAATCCAGAAAGGTAGGACAGGATATGGAGAACAAGGAGCCTTGTTATGCTGATTGGCAGGATGTAAATTGCCAACAGCCACCCTGGAGAAGTGTATGGTGTTTCCTGAAACACGTAAGAAATAAAGCAACACAGCCTATGGCAATTGCACTTATGGTCCTATTCCTTAGGGAAATTAAAATCAAAAACAGAGAGCCACCCCAAAGTTTGGGACGGCTGTGTTCCCAAGAAGCTCGTCTAGAGTACCAGGTAAATATCCCAGAAAGCAAAAAATGGATAAAGAAGTTGTGGCACGTACGTGCAATGCAGTATCACTCAGCAATGAAATCTGTGTCATCAGGCCCGTAGCGGCATAGTGAGTGGATGCAGGTACGGTGATTCTACGTGAACTACGTCACACAGAAAAAGAAACATCATAAGATATCACTAACGCACGGAATGTAAACTTGACTACACATGAACTGAATTACAAAACAGAACAGGGTCTCAAATTTAGAAAACCAACTAGTGCTTGCTTATGGGGAAAGGTGCCTTGGGGTGCTGCATAAAACCAGAGACTGAAATTAGCACAGATAACATTCCATAAGCCAAATATGTAATAGACAAGACCTACTCCTTGCTCTACGAAATGGACTCAACACCACATATTCAACGCCTAGGAATATAACTGACTAGTAAGAATTTTAAAACCCATGGATATATATGTCTCCGTAAGAGAATCAAGCGTGTGTACAGCGGCCGAAACGCGGCAGTGAAAATCCGATAAATGCCATTATCAAAATAAATTTCGAAAACAAAACACAAAGACAGTGAAATAGAGAGCAATTCTTAAATAATTCACTCAGGGCATGTGATGCAACCGGGATTTACCACATCTACACCCAGAGCTGGTTGAGACATAAGGCTGGACACTTCAGGCTGATAGCATTGGTGAGTTTCGGTGAGCAAATGCAGACCCTTTGAAGTCATACTGCATGGTACCCATTCCATGGGTCCCAACTCTCCAGGTTCAAGGGATTCTTCCTCCAGCTAAAACATGCATGGGAAACCCAGAATATCATCCACCGTGTGATTGGGAAACGATTTAAAATGCATCTCAGTTTTCGTATCCTGGTTCTCGGGTTCACCATTCCAGATGCTTTACTAAAACTCTCCCCGCTTGGAGAGTCAGTGCCTTTAACCTCCTGTTTGGCACAGCTTGCAAATTCTGTGCAAGATGAACAGGAATAGGGAGAACCAATGAGGGACTAGCTGTAGGTGTATGCACGGGCAAATGTAACACTCATTGCCCACCAGGAAGAGGAATTAAACAAAGGCTCAGCGTGCCCTGCCGGAAACAGATTAGGGCCTGAAGCAATCCTGCGGTTTTGTGCCCAGCTCATAAGAAAGCGAGTTGAAGAAAGGAGCTCAGGGGCACTGTAATTCACAAACCTGCAGAGTTATAAATGACAGCTATCCTCCAAAAATATATTGAAGTAAGCCTGCGAAGGGGACTTGAAAGCGGGCAGAATTTCAGGAAAACGATTGCAGGGGGTAGACTGGAATTGCCCTGAAAGCATACGAAAAGAGGCACAACGTCGACAATGATGCACTTGGCCAAAAAGGGCCTATGCGTTTTTTCCTGAATATATTCAGGAAAAAACGCATAGGCCCTTTTTGGCCAACCAAGCAAGCCTGTAAAGGAAATCTGCACTACAATGAAATCTCACTGCCCCCCGGGCAAAAGGGCCATCTGAAAAAAAGTGTAAAATCCAGAAAGATAGGACAGGATATGGAGAACAGGGAGCCTTGTTATGCTGATTGGCACGATGTAAATTGCCAGCAGCCACCCTGGAGAAGTGTATGGTGTTTCCTGAAACACGTAAGAAACAAAGCAACACAGCCTATGGCACTTCCACTTATGGTCCTATAGCTTACGGAAATTAAAATCAAAAACAGACAGCCACCCCAATATTTGGGACGGCTGTGTTCACAAGAAGCTCGTCTACAGTATCAGGTAAATATCCCAGAAAGCAAAAAATGGATAAAGAAGTTGTGGCACGTACGTACAATGCAAATCACTCAGCAATGAAATCTGTGTCATCAGGCCCGTAGCGGCATAGTGAGTGGATGCAGGTACGGTGATTCTACGTGAACTACGTCACACAGAAAAAGAAACATCATAAGATATCACTAATACACGGAATGTAAACTTGACTACACATGAACTGAATTACAAAAAAGAACAGGGTCTCAAATTTAGAAAACCAACTAGTGCTTGCTTATGGGGAAAGGTGCCTTGGGGTGCTGCATAAAACCAGAGACTGAAATTAGCACAGATAACTTTCCATAAGCCAAATAGGTAATAGACAAGACCTACTCCTTGCTCAACGAAATGGACCCAACACCACATATTCAACGCCTAGGAATATACCTGACTAGGAAGAATCTTAAAACCCATGGATATATATGTCTCCGTAAGAGAATCAAGCGTGTGTACAGCGGCCGAAACGCAGCAGTGAAAATCCGATAAATCCCATTAACAAAATAAATTTCGAAAACAAAACACAAAGACAGTGAAATAGAGAGCAATTCTTAAATAATTCACTCAGGGCATGTGATGCAACCGGGATTGACCACATCTACACCCAGAGCTGGTTGAGACATAAGGCTGGACACTTCAGGCTGATAGCATTGGTGAGTTTCGGTGAGCAAATGCAGACCCTTTGAAGTCATACTGCATGGTACCCATTCCATGGGTCCCAACTCTCCAGGTTCAAGGCATTCTTCCTCCAGCTAAAACATGCATGGGAAACCCAGAGTATCGTCCACCGTGTGATTGGGAAATGATTTAAAATGCATCTCAGTTTTCGTTTCCTGGTCCTCGGGTTCACCATTCCAGATGCTTTACTAACACTCTCCCCGCTTGGAGAGTCAGTGCCTTTAACCTCCTGTTTCGCACAGCTTGCAATTTCTGTGCAAGATGAACAGGAATAGGGAGAACCAATGAGAGACTAGCTGTAGGTGTCTGCACGGGCAAATGTAACGCTCATTGCCCACCAGGAAGAGGAATTAAACAAAGGCTCAGTGTGCCCTGCTGGAAACAGATTAGGGCCTGAAGCAATCCTGCGGTTTTGTGCCCAGCTCACAAGAAAGCGAGTTGAAGAAAGGAGCTCAGGGGCACTGTACTTCACAAACCTGCAGAGTTATAAATGACAGCTATCCTCCAAAAATATATTGAAGTAAGCCTGCGAAGGGGACTTGATAGCGGGGCTGAATTTCAGGAAAACGATTGCAGGGGGTAGACTGGAATTGCCCTGAAAGCATAGGAAAAGAGGCACAACGTCGACAATGATGTACTTGGCCAAAAAGTGCGTATGCGTTCTTTCCTGAATATATTCAGGAAAAAACGCATACGCCCTTTTTGGCCAACCAAGCAAGCCTGTAAAGGAAATCTGCACTACAATGAAATCTCACTGCCCCCCCGGGCAAAAGGGCCATCTGAAAAAAGTGTAAAATCCAGAAAGGTAGGACAGGATATGGAGAACAGGGAGCCTTGTTATGCTGATTGGCAGGATGTAAATTGCCAGCAGCCACCCTGGAGAAGTGTATGGTGTTTCCTGAAACACGTAAGAAACAAAGCAACACAGCCTATGGCACTTCCACTTATGGTCCTATAGCTTACGGAAATTAAAATCAAAAACAGACAGCCACCCCAATATTTGGGACGGCTGTGTTCACAAGAAGCTCGTCTACAGTATCAGGTAAATATCCCAGAAAGCAAAAATGTATAAAGAAGTTGTGGCACGTACGTACAATGCAATATCACTCAGCAATGAAATCTGTGTCATCAGGCCCGTAGCGGCATAGTGAGTGGATGCAGGTACGGTGATTCTACGTGAACTACGT